>NC_052319.1:33490889-33495889 GCF_016432855.1 Salvelinus namaycush
GAACAGAGCAGAGCCGCACTGCAGCAGCTCATCATCACTCTCTCTCCACCTCCCTCTATCGTTTCCTCTCCATTTTACTTCCTCCCTCTGTCTTGCCATCTTTCTACTTCGGTTTCTCTATTTCCCCTCCTTTTGCTTTTGTTCCCTATCTAACTCTCTTCCTCTCTTTCTCTACCTCTATCGAATGCACTCCATCCTTTTCTCCCTCCTTTTCCGTTCTCTCCATCCTCTCCTTATCTATTCTCTCTCTCTCTCTCTCTCTCTCTCTCTCTCTCTCTCTCTCTCTCTCTCTCTCTCTCTCTCTCTCTCTCTCTCTCTCTCTCTCTCTCTCTCTCTCTCTCTCTCTCTCTCATCCTCGAGAGTGAAGAGTCACCCCAATTAATTCCGCCCCTTTTGCTTTCAGCTCAGGAAAAGCAGAGGGAGGTGTGTGTGTGTGTCTGACACATCAATCTGTAGTGGAAATGTGTGTGTGTCAGGTGTGAAGCATTGCGTCAGGGGGGTGTGTTGCAGTGGGGGCGGGTCTACTGTGCTGTCAGTCAGTGATGTGCAACGAGCACGTGCGCTGGTCATGATTGGGGAGAGGTTGTGTGTCGGTTATCTGGCCGACGGCTGGGAGAGCTGCAAGCGCTGCAGCTCTATGATGCTGTGTCTGCCTGCTGACTGTGTGTGCTCTGCTGCAATCTGAATCCTATAGTGAATAATGCAGAGAGCAGCGGAGTCGATAGCAGCTGAATGAATAATGCATGGTGCTGGTTTACTAGCACCGCTGTTAGCTTAGCCAGAGCTGGAAGGAACCTGTGGCTGACTCTGTCTCACTGTCTCTGACTATCTGACTGACTGATAAAAGGAGAACATGTCCCACTACCATTTCATCAAATGCTGTAAGTAACCTCTGGACAGCTGTCCTCATTTTTATGTTTCCATATCTCGTTCTCTCTCTATTTGTCTAGTAGTTGCTACTGTCATTTATGTCAGTGTGTAGCCGATGCAGTTGTGTGTGTGTGGGGGGGGGGCGAGAGAAAGAGAGAGAGAAAGAGGCTGTGTGTGAGAGAGAAAGATGGGATGACGTGAGAGAGAAAGATGGAATGACGTGAGAGAGAGGCTGTGCATGTGAGAGAGAGAGCGATGGGATGATGTGAGAGAAAGAGTGCGTGAGAGAGAGGCTGTGTGAGAGAGAGAGTTGGGATGATGTGAGAGAGAGGCTGTGGGTGAGAGAGAGAGAGCGATGGGATGATGTGAGAGAAAGAGTGTGTGAGAGAGAGGCTGTGTGAGAGAGAGAGAGAGATGGGATGATGTGAGAGAAAGAGTGTGTGAGAGAGAGGCTGTGTGAGAGAGAGAGAGAGAGATGGGATGATGGGAGAGAGCAAGAGAGAGAGAGAGAGGTGTGCCAAATAGGTGTGTATTAGCTCATGCCAGTCTTGTGTGTGTATGAGAGAGCATGATGTCACTATCTCTATGGCAGTTTGTTCTGTAATGTACCTGTGTAACATTAGATACGATAGTGTCATGTATAGTAATAGTGAGCCAACATGTCTCTGATGTTTTATTCTGTGTAGCCAGCGTGTGTGTAGTTGTGTGTGGGAGAGAGAGTGTGTCGTGCTTGCCTGTGAGTTTACATTGTAGGTGTCTGTGTGAAGTGGGTGTGTGTGTGTGTGTGTGTGTGTGTGTGTGTGTGTGTGTGTGTGTGTGTGTGTGTGTGTGTGTGTGTGTGTGTGTGTGTGTGTGTGTGTGTGTGTGTGTGTGTACTGTGGGTGGGTATGTGTGCTTGCTGCAGAGAGAGTGCTGCAGCTGTGTGAAGTTGACCGGTGAATGCGGCAGGTAGCGGGAGGCTCCTGGGGGAGTCTGGGTAATTCAGCAGGAATCACAGACAGATAGACAGACAGACAGAGAGCATAACAGTAGGGATGGAGTAATGGAGAAACAGAAGGATGGCTGGAGAGAAAGAATAGAGAAAGAGACGGATGGAGAGAAAGAATGAATGAGAGGAAGCAAGACAGAGGGAGAGAAATTGGAGATGGCAAAAAAAAGAGGGGATGACGAGGGACAGTTAAAGAGGTGAGGACGAGAGACAGTTAAAGAGGGGAGGACGAGGGACAGTTAAAGAGGTGAGGACGAGGGACAGTTAAAGAGAGGAGGACGAGGGACAGTTAAAGAGGGGAGGACGAGGGACAGTTAAAGAGGGGAGGACGAGGGACAGTTAAAGAGGGGAGGACGAGGGACAGTTAAAGAGGGGAGGACGAGGGACAGTTAAAGAGGGGAGGACGAGGGACAGTTAAAGAGGTGAGGACGAGGGACAGTTAAAGAGAGGAGGACGAGGGATAGTTAAAGAGTGGCAAACGAGAGACAGTTAAAGAGGTGAGGACGAGGGACAGTTAAAGAGGTGAGGACGAGAGACAGTTAAAGAGTGGAGAACGAGAGACAGTTAAAGAGGTGAGGACGAGGGACAGTTAAAGAGGGGAGGACGAGGGACAGTTAAAGAGTGGAGGACGAGAGACAGTTGAAGAGGGGATGAGAGACAGTTAAAGAGGTGAGGACGAGGGACAGTTAAAGAGGGGGGGACGAGGGACAGTTAAAGAGTGGAGGATGAGAGACAGTTGAAGAGGGGAGGACGAGAGACAGTTAAAGAGTGGAGGACGAGAGACAGTTGAAGAGGGGAGGACGAGAGACAGTTAAAGAGTGGAGGACGAGAGACAGTTGAAGAGGGGAGGACGAGAGACAGTTGAAGAGGGGAGGACGAGAGACAGTTGAAGAGGGGAGGACGAGAGACAGTTAAAGAGTGGAGGACGAGAGACAGTTGAAGAGGGGAGGACGAGAGACAGTGAAGAGGGAGACGAGGAAGTGAAGAGGGGAGGACGAGAGACAGTTAAAGAGTGGAGGACGAGAGACAGTTGAAGAGGGGAGGACGAGAGACAGTTGAAGAGGGGAGGACGAGAGACAGTTGAAGAGGTGAGGACGAGGGACAGTTAAAGAGGGGAGGACGAGGGACAGTTAAAGAGTGGAGGACGAGAGACAGTTAAAGAGAGGAGGACGAGGGACAGTTGAAGAGAGGAGGATGAGGGACAATTTATGAGTTCGAGAGAAGGTGAATAAAAGATAATTAAATAGATGGGGAGAACGGAGGATGGTACATGACTAAGAGATTAGGAGAGAGAGGGATGGAGAGAGTGAGGGATGGAGAGAGAGGGATGGAGAGAGAGAGGGATGGAGAAAGATATGGATGGAGAGAGAGAGGGATGGAGAAAGATATGGATGGAGAGAGAGAGGGATGGAGAGAGAGAGGGATGGAGAGAGGGAGGGAAATAGAGAGAGAATAAGATATATCTGGAACGGATACAGCAGTAGAAGAAAAAGGCTCTCAGGGAGGATGAGCAGTGAATCATTTCTCTTTCCTCTGTTTTCTCCCTCAATTTTTTTCTCAAAGGCTGAAATTGGTTATTTATCAAGTTTGTGTGTGTGCACGCATGTTTGCGTGTGCACGTGTGTGTGTGTGCGCATGTTCTCACATTTGATGTGTACTGAAGCAGATAGGGACACAGGAGTGTGTATGCGTGCGTGCATACATGTATATATGAGTGTGTGTGGATGTACACTGAGTATACAAAACATTATTTCTATGACAAACTGACCAGGTGAATCCAGGTGAAAGCTATGATCCCTTATTGATGTCACTTGTTAAATCCACTTCAGACGGTGTAGATGAAGGGGTGGAGACAAGTTAAAGAAGATTTTTGAAGCCTTGAGACATTTGTGACATGTATTGTATATGTGTGCCATTCAGAGGGGGAATGGGCAAGACAGAAGATGGAAGTCCTTTCGAATGGGGTATGGTAGTAGATGCCAACCGCACCGGTTTGTATCAAGAACGGCAACAATGTTTTCACGCTCAACACTTTCCTGTGTGCATCAAGAATGTTCCACAACCCAAAGGGCATCCAGCCAACATTTGGAAGCATTGGAAGCAACTGTTGGAAGCATTGGAATAAACATGGGTCAGCATCCCTGTGAAACGCTTTCGACACCTTGTAGAGTCCATGGCCCGACAAATTGAGGCTGTCCTGAGGGCAAAAGGGAGTGCAAGTCAGTATTAGGAAGGTGTTCTTAATTGTTTGGTATACTCAGTATATACAGTTGAAGTCAGAAGTTTACATACACCTTAGCCAAATACATTTAAACTCAGTTTTTTCACAATTCCTGACATTTAATCCGAGTAAAAATCCCCTGTCTTAGGTCAGTTAGGATAACCACTTTATTTTAAGAATGTGAAATGTCAGAATAATAGTAGAGAATGATTTATTTCAGCTTTTATATCTTTCATCACATTCCCAGTGGGCCAGAAGTTTACATATACTCAATTAGTATTTGGTAGCATTGCCTTTAAATTGTTTTACTTGGATCAAACATTTCAGGAAGCCTTCCACAATCTTCCCACAATAAGTTGGGTGAATTTTGGCCCATTCCTCCTGACAGAGCTGGTGAGTCAGGTTTGTAGGCCTCCTTGCTCGCACACGCTTTTTCAGTTCTGCCAACAAATGTTCTATGGGATTGAGGTCAGGGCTTTGTGATGGCCACTCCAATACATTGACTTTGTTGTCCTTAAGCCATTTTGCCACAACTTTGAAAGTATGCTTGGGGTCATGGTCCATTTGGAAGACCCATTTGCGACCAAGCTTTAACTTCCTGACTGATGTCTTGAGATGTTGCTTCAATATATCCACATCATTTTCCTACCTCATGATGCCATCTATTTTGTGAAGTGCACCAGTCTCTCCTGCAGCAAAGCACCCCCACAACAAGATGCTGCCACCCCCGTTCTTCATGGTTGGGATGGAGTTCTTCGGCTTGCAAGCATCCCCCTTTTTCCTCCAAACATAACGATGGTCATTATGGCCAAAGAGTTCTATTTTTGTTTCATCAGACCAGAGGATATTTCTCCAAAAAGTACAATATTTGTCCCCATGTGCAGTTGCAAACCGTAGTCTGGCTTTTTTATGGCGGTTTTG
>NC_052319.1:33500889-33535889 GCF_016432855.1 Salvelinus namaycush
AGGACTAGCTAACTCCTCCAGTCCAGATATGATTAGCTAGCTCCTCCAGTCCAGATATGATTAGCTAGCTCCTCCAGTCCAGATAGGACTAGCTAACTCCTACAGTCCAGATATGACTAGCTAACTCCTCCAGTCCAGATATGATTAGCTAGCTCCTCCAGTCCAGATATGATTAGCTAGCTCCTCCAGTCCAGATATTTAATTTGCTAGCTCCTCCAGTCCAGATATGATTAGCTAGCTCCTCCAGTCCAGATATGATTAGCTAGCTCCTCCAGTCCAGATATGACTAGCTAGCTCCTCCAGTCCAGATAGGACTAGCTAACTCCTCCAGTCCAGATATGATTAGCTAACTCCTCCAGTTCATATATGACTAGCTAGCTCCTACAGTCCAGATATGACTAGCTAGCTCCTCCAGTCCAGATAGGACTAGCTAACTCCTCCAGTCCAGATATGATTAGCTAGCTCCTCCAGTCCAGATATGACTAGCTAGCTCCTCCAGTCCAGATAGGACTAGCTAACTCCTCCAGTCCAGATATGATTAGCTAGCTCCTCCAGTCCAGATATGATTAGCTAGCTCCTCCAGTCCAGATATGATTAGCTAGCTCCTCCAGTCCAGATATGATTAGCCAACTCCTCCAGTCCAGATATGACTAGCTAGCTCCTCCAGTCCAGATATGATTAGCTAGCTCCTCCAGTCCAGATATGACTAGCTAGCTCCTCCAGTCCAGATATGATTAGCTAGCTTCTCCAGTCCAGATATGATTAGCTAGCTCCTCCAGTCCAGATATGACTAGCTAGCTCCTCCAGTCCAGATATGACTAGCTAGCTCCTCCAGTCCAGATATGGCTGGGTTGTGTGTCTCTCCGTAGGGGTAGGTGCTAGCCTCCTCAGGCCAGGGCTTGGTTGTGGTGGGTCGGGTCACTAGTTTCATGATTATCAGGGTGTACCCTCTCTCTAACTCTGCAAAGTCAGCTTAGGAAGCTGTATACGCTAAGTAGTAGTAAGGTATATAGTGAGGATGGTGGTGTGTACTGACACAGGGCTGGGCTCACAGAGCAGAGGTCTGGGTTTTCGACGGTAATTGGTTTCTGTGACTGGAGCAGCTTAGTTCACTGCAGCTTTTCTAAAGTGTCTTGAATCCTGGCTTATCAGAGCCCAGAGACAGGAATATGAGATGGAGGAAGAGAGGGAGAGGGAGGAAGTGAGGAAGGAAGAGAGGGAGGAAGAGACATGAGGATGAGAGGAAGGAAGAGACATGAGGGAGGAAGAGAGGGAGGAAGAGACATGAGGAAGAGACATGAGGACGGAAGAGAGGGAGGAAGAGAGGAAAGAAGAGTGGGAGGAAGAGAGGGAGGAAGAGACATGAGGATGAGACGGGAGGAAGAGACAGGAGGAAGAGAGGAAAGAAGAGAGGGAGGAAGAGAAAAGGGAAATAGAGGCGGTGAGAGAAAGTTAAAGGACAAGGGGGAAGTATAAAAGAGAAAGGGTTGAAAGATGGTAACATTTGAGCATTGTGCATGTGGCCAACTGTCTGTCTGGGAGGCAGGTGTGTAGATGATTATCTAAAGCAAAAGCAGCTAGAGACACAGTAACATCACCCATCAGCCTGATACTGAACTGAACTGCAGCACAAAGTAGAGACAACATGCTGGGGGCTAAACACCTCTCCTTTCCCCAGCCATGTCTGTTATGGATACAAATGTGTCTCTTTTTTGGCATTTGTGTGTGTTCAGCGCTGTGCATGTGCTTATGGGTCTCTGAAGAGATTATGAGGTGAACAGCTTCAGAGAAAAGCACTGCAGCTCTCATTTCCATAGCAGCATGACAGAACAAACTGCAGTGATTCATGCTCCTCTTTAAAAAGCGTAGCAGGCAGAGAGGAGAGAAAGGAGAAATATGAAGGGAGAGAGGAATGAAGAAAGAGAGAAAGAAAGAGGGGGAGAGAGAGGGTGATGGGAAGAGGGACGTGAAAAGGCTGCAGTACTTCAAAAACGTCCCACTGTCAGTGGTGTAAACCTCACCAGCAGCCTGCTGCACCAGTCTGCTGAATCACACACACACACGAAGGGGGGGGGGGGTGTGGACGTGAAAGAGGGAGAGGGGAAGGGAGGGAGGGGTGTGGGAGAGAGGGAGGGAGGAGTCTGACAGGGGGGAGGGAGTATGAGAGAGGGGGAGAGAGGGAGGGAGGAGTGTGACAGGGAAGTAGGGAGGGGTGTGAGAGAAAGGGAGAGAGGAAGGGAGGGAGGGGTGTGAGAGAGAGGGATAGAGTGGGAGGAGTCTGACAGTGAGGGAGGAGGGAGGGGTGTCGGAGAGAGGGAAGGAGGAGTGTGACAGGGAGGGAGGGAGGGGTGTGAGAGAGAGGGAGAGAGGGAGGGAGGGTGTGAGAGACAGGGAGGGGGAGAGAGGAGTGTGAGAGAGGGAGAGAGGGAGGGAAGGTGTGAGAGAGAGGGAGAGGGGAGAGAGGAGTGTGAGAGAGAGAGAGGGAAGAGTGTAAGAGAGAGGGAGAGAAATAATTTAATTTAATTGAAAGAGGGAGGAGTGTGAGAGAGGGATAGAGAGAGGGAGGGAGGGAGGGAGGGGGGATATGGAGGGGGGGTGGAGGAGAAGGTTTAAAGGGAGCGAGAGGCGGAAGACAGTCAAACAGGCAATGTGACCAAGGGAGGGAGAGGAGGAAAGGAAAGAGAGGGATGAAGAGGTAGATAATCAGAAAACAGGAAATTGGAGTGTGTTAAAAGAAGAGGCAAAGAAGGCAGACAGATAGACAAGCAGACAGACAGACAAGCAGACAGATAGACAAGCAGACAGACAGACAAGCAGACAGATAGACAAGCAGACAGACAGAGAAGCAGACAGATAAACAAGCAGACAGACAGACAAGCAGACAGACAGACAAGCAGACAGATAGACAAGCAGACAGATAGACAAGCAGACAGACAGACAAGCAGACAGATAGACAAGCAGACAGACAGACAAGCAGACAGATAGACAAGCAGACAGACAGACACGCAGACAGACAGGCAAGCAGACAGACAGACAAGCAGACAGATAGACAAGCAGACAGATAGACAAGCAGAAAGACAGACAAGCAGACAGACAGACAAGCAGACAAATAGACAAGCAGACAGATAGACAAGCAGACAGATAGACAAGCAGACAGACAGACAAGCAGACAGATAGACAAGCAGACAGATAGACAAGCAGATAGATAGACAAGCAGACAGATAGACAAGCAGACAGATAGACAAGCAGACAGATAGACAAGCAGACAGACAGACAAGCAGATAGATAGACAAGCAGACAGATAGACAAGCAGACAGATAGACAAGCAGACAGATAGACAAGCAGACAGACAGACAAGCAGACAGATAGACAAGCAGACAGATAGACAAGCAGACAGATAGACAAGCAGACAGACAGACAAGCAGACAGATAGACAAGCAGACAGACAGACAAGCAGATAGATAGACAAGCAGACAGATAGACAAGCAGACAGACAGACAAGCAGACAGATAGACAAGCAGACAGACAGACAAGCAGACAGATAGACAAGCAGACAGGGACGGAGGAGAAGAGCAGAGAGGGAGTGTGTGACTCAGAGAGAGGAGGAGAAAAGCCACTGTCTCTAATTTATCTGCAAAGGCACTAATAGTGTCCTGAATGACTGCACTAATTACTGCTGTTTTTCTCACACACTCATACATTACACACATCACCATCACCTTTCTTCTGAAGCGTATTGCATACGGGGGCAGACTTATATTTTCTTGCAGATTACTTTTTTATGCGTTTGGAAGAGTCATCGCCTTTTCGCCTGTGCATTGCAACTTGACTTAAGATTCCTCTGACTCGCTGCCTTCATCACTGAATAATGCTATGAATATTTATAGTTTAGTAAGTCTGGAACTATCTTCATAACTAAGCCTGGTTTGGTCCTGATATGTAGCTAGTGATGAATTCTTCTGCAGTCATTGAGGCTTATCCATGCTGCAGCAGCATTACACAGACACACCCTAATAAGACTCAGAGACTAGGTCAGGATGAGGGGAACTCTCTTCCACTGGAAGAGACAATATGCTAAGTCATGACATTCACTACAGACCGTTGCAATGCAGGAGAGAAGACACTAAACAGTGTCATTATTTTTTTCAAAAGGCCTCGAGGCTAAAGGCAGTGCAAGTGTAGTCCATTATAAACATACAGGCACTCACATACACTTGTCTGGAGGTGAAACAGACAGCGCTGGTGTACTTTATCATCCAAGCGTTGTCCTGTCCGTTCACTGTCAGACTGTATTTAAATAAACATGATTTGGCTCTGTTGGAGTTATTAATATAACAGCTGTATCTGTGTCTTACACACACACACACACACACACACACACACACACACACACACACACACACACACACACACACACACACACACACACACACACACACACACACGCACGCACGCGCTCGCTCGCTCGCTCGCGCAATAGACAGCGTTTAACATCTCTGTCTATCTTTGACTTGTATAAAACTGTTGAGACAGATTTTCATCACAAAACATGATATGCTAATGCATTTCTCCCCCTTCTTTTCCCTCCCTCCCTCCCTCCCTCCCTCCCTCCCTCCCTCCCTCCCTCCCTCCCTCCCTCTGCAGGTTGTTTTCAGCTATGTAACGTGTTTCGTCAGAACATGGAGATCGACCAGTGTCTGCTGGAGTCTCTCCCGTTTGGCCAGCGCCATCGGCTGGTCAGGAGAATGCGCTGCGACCAAATAAGGGCGTACTACGAGCGGGAGAAGACCCTGCAGAAACCGGGAGGCGGAGGCGGAGTCAAGGTCAAAGCCCCGCCCACCAGCCACAGGAAGAGGCACCGCATTCGCTTCAGCCTCGGTGATGTCATACAGGACGCCATCATACGGCACGATGACAAAGAAGGTGGGTGTGTTTATTTCTGTGTGTTTGAGGGCGTGAGGGGAGAGAGGGAGGGAGGGGGAGTGTTAGCTACACTCTTTGAAAAAAGGGTTCCATAATGGTTCTTTGGCTGTTCCAATAGGAACCCTCTTTGGTTCCATGTAGAAGGTCCTACAGCCGAAGAACCATTTTAGGTTCTAGTTAGCATACTCCCACTTGAGTGTTAAAGCTAGTTTTGATCTATTTCCAGGGTTAATATCTATCAGCAAAACTGTTCTAGATTTGTGAAGCCGATGGCATCATATATGAGTTCAATAAGATTCCATTTGAACTATTGAGTTCTGACAGTTCTATGAGCTTTGAAGCAGTGCAAACAGAATAGGCAGTGGAGGGTTTCAGCTTGTGAGTAGTACTGTAGTACTGAGTAGCACTGAGTAGTACTGAGTAGCACTGAGTAGTACTGAGTAGCACTGAGTAGTACTGAGTAGTACTGAGTAGTACTGAGTAGCACTGAGTAGTACTGAGTAGCACTGAGTAGTACTGAGTAGTACTGAGTAGTACTGAGTAGCACTGAGTAGTACTGAGTAGCACTGAGTAGTACTGAGTAGTACTGAGTAGTACTGAGTAGCACTGAGTAGCACTGAGTAGTACTGAGTAGCACTGAGTAGTACTGAGTAGTACTGAGTAGTACTGAGTAGCACTGAGTAGCACTGAGTAGTACTGAGTAGCACTGAGTAGTACTGAGTAGTACTGAGTAGTACTGAGTAGCACTGAGTAGCACTGAGTAGTACTGAGTAGCACTGAGTAGTACTGAGTAGCACTGAGTAGTACTGAGTAGTACTGAGTAATACTGAGTAGCACTGAGTAGCACTGAGTAGTACTGAGTAGCACTGAGTAGCACTGAGTAGTACTGAGTAGTACTGAGTAATACTGAGTAGCACTGAGTAGCACTGAGTAGTACTGAGTAGTACTGAGTAGTACTGAGTAGCACTGAGTAGTACTGAGTAGCACTGAGTAGCACTGAGTAGTACTGAGTAGTACTGAGTAATACTGAGTAGCACTGAGTAGCACTGAGTAGTACTGAGTAGCACTGAGTAGTACTGAGTAGTACTGAGTAGTACTGAGTAGCACTGAGTAGTACTGAGTAGTACTGAGTAGCACTGAGTAGCACTGAGTAGTACTGAGTAGCACTGAGGAGTACTGAGTAGCACTGAGTAGTACTGAGTAGTACTGAGTAGTACTGAGTAGCACTGAGTAGCACTGAGTAGTACTGAGTAGTACTGAGTAGCACTGAGTAGCACTGAGTAGCACTGGCTACATGAGACCTGTTGTCTCTGCACTTACATCAATCTCTGCAAGGCGGGGGACCCTTTCAAAGGGTGTGTGTGTGTGTGTGTGTGTGTGTGTGTGTGTGTGTGTGTGTGTGTGTGTGTGTGTGTGTGTGTGTGTGTGTGTGTGTGTGTGTGTGTGTGTGTGTGTGTGTGTGTGTGTGTGTGTGTGTGTGTGTGTGTGTGTGTGTGTGTGTGTGTGTGTGTGTGTGCAGCAGCTGGGAAATGGCAGATGGATGTGTTAAGGGTGAGTAGTGGCCATTTGCTTTACAGTATTAGCTCATTCTTCACACAGGCTAGTCAGGACACTAACTCCTTCAGACAGACAGACAGACAGACAGACAGACAGACAGACAGACAGACAGACAGACAGACAGACAGACAGACAGACAGACAGACAGACAGACAGACAGACAGACAGACAGACAGACAGACAGACAGACAGACAGACAGACAGACAGACAGACAGACAGACAGACAGACAGACAGACAGACAGACAGACACTCATGCAAACACACCTAGCTAATATACAGAGCCAAATGCAGCTCTTGGGAGACAATCAGATGTAAGTATTAAGGGATAAGTCATGACAACTGCGCAACAATCACAGAGCTCAGATGTTATTGGTTCAGCCCACGTCACCTGTTTCTGCCTGAGACTTTGCAGCGAGGATTAGCAGTACCGGTATTCTGACTTTAGTCTAACTCTCCAGGACAGTTGGGCAGATTTACTTTTTGCGTGGTGTGTGTCTGTGTGTGTGTATGTGTGCGCATGTCTCCGTGCTCGTATGTCTGTGTGTGTCTGGAACCCCCCATTCTAACCACTAAGGGTTTCCTTATTAGGGATTCTGCCGAGGCCTCAGAGGGGAGAGAGGGAGCTCTTTTGAGCCTGACTCTAAATCAGGCAGGGATCTGAGGGAGAGTTAGAGACTACCATTAAAGCCACAGGCCCATACACACAGAACTGCAGTCAAACACACTGTATGTCTTCATGAAGTATCATTACTACTGAATACTCTATGAGGCTCAGGGGAGGCTTGCTGCGTTTGCTATAGAAACACATTTATCTCACTATGGCCTCCTCTCTCCCTCTTTCTCTCTCCTCTCTCTACTTCATTTCCCTTAATCATTCTCTCTCTTTCTTCATCTCTCTGTCTCTTTTTCTTCCTCTTTCTCTGACTACCCTTTCTCTCCTTATTTCCCTCTCTCCATCCCTCCCTTATCTCTCTATCCACCCATGCTCTTGAATTGCCAGCCGTTTTCCCAGCTGCCCTGTCTGACCTCCCAGCAGCCATTGCAGGTTACTATGCTAATCTCCCTCCTTTGGCTGCCAATGAGCTTCAGTTGGGGTCCTTGAGAGCAGCTGGTGTGCCCATGCCACTGCTCAACAGAAACCTGCCCTTTGACTGGACATGAATCGCCACTGTTTACCCCCGACTAGAAAGCCTAATCACCATTTCAACAGCATGGTAGAAGACTGGCACAAGACTGGCTGTCGTTATGGTGGGTATAGTCATCTGCCAACCAGAGGTCTGACTAACTAGACTTGGAACACTCACGGCCAGGTTGGTCAGTGTTGTTAGAATAAGGAATTAGAAATAGTAAGAATAGTCATTTTAAAAGGATCTCTATGGTGTTGGACAAGATGTTGTACTGCAGTCTGGATGTTCCATGGATAGGCTACATTCAGTGTAGAAGGTTACGTGATGAATAGTCTAATTGGACTCCATTGGACTGAATTGCATGTTTGTTGTTGCTGCTATTAGTGTATCTTTGATGCTCCTACGTTCATCTTTGGTCTGTTGACTACCTACTCCTTATTAAGGAAACAGTGTCATTCTGTCTGTGTGGTGTTACTTGGAGGCAATGTGTATCTGTTCGTCTGTGCCAATTACTGTGTGGGAATTTACAGTAGTGCTTTGCAGAATGTTTCTGTCTCCATCCAACTTCATTCCATATCCATTTATATGCAGGGAACATGTTCGCCTCAGGACAGCTTCTTCCGAGGAGGGATCTGGGAACATTTCTGGAATTTCATCCTTGGCAAAATCCTTAATCATTTTTGGAGTGGAGGAAATGTGTAAATACACCCCATGTGGAAAGGCCTAGGGGTGCATATGGGGAGGTAATTTAGGGGGCTTGCCTTTGCCAAGCTTCCCAAACCCTGTAAAACCGGAATACTGGACTCAGCGCAAAACATGAGGAGGTGGGAGGATGTGTAGAAAACAAATCTATGCTTGGTATTCCACAGGGACCTCAGCTCAGCCTGTTGTTCTTAGTGATGAGATCAGCTCCTCTGTTCTGGAGATGATGGTTAGAAATACAACTCTCATAGTTGAATGTAGCTGATTGGGTTTTCACTTTGCTTTATTTTGCGAATGCCTTTTCTGGTGGTGAATCTCTCATTGAAGTGAAAAGCCATGAAATGACAGCGATAGACTGTGTCCAAACGGTTTATCTAGCCACAGCGAGCCATGGGGATATTATGATGCATGACTGTGCAGTGTCTGTGGTATGAATGTCTTCTGCATTAGATGTGTTAGGTCCTTGTCATAAACACCCCACCTCCCTCTGTAATTACTTTTATTTTTGAATTTTCGGCATCATTCGTTCTTGATTGATACAGTATTGGCCACTGAACCAATAGAGTTGAGAAAACAACAGCTTGTAACGTGACTCGTTAACATTTGAAGGACGCAGTGTATGTGTTTGGCATCTCTCTCTTTCTCTCTCTCCGTCTGTTTCTCTATCTTAATTAAACTTAGTCAGTATGGAGCTGGCTTTGGGCACAGATTCACAGATAGACTAGAAACACACTCTGCTGACGAGGCAGGATGGTAATAAGAGATCGACACACACACACTCACACCCGCACAAAACACACACACACACACACCCACACCCACCCACACACACGCCTTATCAGCAATCACTGGCAGAATATCACATGGAAGCAGATAGGAAAACAAAGAGGGACAGCGAGGGGAGGAGGTGATGTGGAGCGGGGTAAAGAGATTGAATGGGGAAAATGTGAAAGGGGAGGAGAGAGGGCTATGAGATCAAATAAGTAGAGAGTGAGAAACAAAGACAAGGAAACATCTGGGAGGGATGAATGAGAAGAAAAAGAGACAAAGACAGACTGAAGCCCTATTTATCAGCCTGATTCCTCCCTGCCATATGTAAACGGGGACTTGCATGCGTAGTGACATTTGGTGAAATTGCCTTTCTAAAGTCATCTCTTAACATCATCAGTGGAAGGCACGGCTGTGACCGGAGCATCTGTTCCCCTTCAGAGGCATGGAACCCCAAATCAATTCCCATCATGTTGTTACTGTACCATTCCAGAATGATATGGAATATTCCAAGCTGGGGTGTGGTTGGTATATAGCTGTTGTATTGAAGTGGTATTGGATGTTACATTCCCAGCAAGCATCATATCTCTGATGAGATTGAGTCTATACTAATGATTTTTATTCTCTTATATGAGGTTAGAATGGGGTCTGGTAGAGAGATACACTACATGACCAAAAGTATGTGCTCGTCGAACATCTCATCCTAAATCATGGGCATTAATATGGAGTTGGTCCCCCCTTTCCTGATATAACTGCCTCTACTCTTCTGGGAAGGCTTTCCACTAGATGTTGGAACATTGATGTGGGGACTTGCTTCCATTCAGCCACAAGAGCATTAGTGAGGGCGGGCACAGTTATAGGCGATTAGGCCTGGCTCGCAGTTGGCATTCCAATGCATCCCAAAGGTGCTCGATGGGGTTAAGGTCAGGGCTCTTGTGCAGGCCAGTCAAGTTCTTCCACACCGATTTTGACAAACCATTTGTGTATGGACCTCACGTTGTGCACGGGGACATTGTCCTGCTGAAACAGGAAAGGGCCTTCCCCAAACTGCCACAAAGATGGAAGCACAGAATCGACCAGAATGGGATTGTATGTTGTAGCGTTAACATTTCTCTTCAGTGTAACTAAGGGGCCTAGACTAAACCATGAAAAACAGCCACAGACCACTATTCCTCTTCCAACCAATTTTTCAGTTGGCACCATGCATTCGGGCAGGTAGTGTTCTCCTGGCATCCACCAAACCCAGGTTTGTCCGTCGGACTGCCAGACTGTAAAGCATTTGCCGGTCCCATTCTGTGAGTTTGTGTGGCCTACAACTTCGCGGCTGAGCCGTTGTTGCTCCTAGACGGTTCTACTTCACAATCACAGCACTTACAGTTGACTGGGGCAGCTCTAGCAGGGCAGGCATTTGATGAACTGACTTGTTGGAAAGGTGGCATCCTATGACAGTGTGACATTGAAAGTCAGTCTTCAGTAAGGCCATTCTACTGCCAATGATTGTCTATGGAGATTGCAGGGTTGTGTGCTCGATTTTATACACCTGTCAGCAACGGGAAATACACTCATTTGAAGGGGTGTCCACATACTTTTGTATATGTAGTGTATAGATATTACCTGGGTATGACAGAGTGGCTCTCTCCCCAGCTGCAGTTAACACCTGATAATCATAATCTAGTCTTTGTGTCTCAATGTCTATAGACACCTGTTTAATATTAGCTAATCTACCCTTTGTTACTCCATATGATCTAACCCAAAGAAGATGTTTTAATATCAGATTTATACATCGTGATGACATGATTATGTGATTGTGTTGTCATTGATTTATTAGTTAGATTTCATCATACATCATATCAGAGTTTGATAATGGTTGAGATTCTTTTTCATTGTTTGCACTAATACTGTACAGTAGCATCAGCATCAGTGTGTGGGTGGGTGTCGTGCCGTGCAAGCATTACACGTTCAACTGAGACGTCCTGTCGCTTAATTAAGACAAGTGTGATTACATGTGGGAAGGAGTGACATATCTTTCACAATCTGAAGAAGGGAAATCACCCTCTCTCATCCTCCTCCTTCTCCCCTCTCCCTACTCTCCTCCTTGTCTTCACCTCTCCTCCTCTCTCCCTACTTTCCTCCTCCTCTCTCCCTCTTCTTCCTCATCATCTCTCCCTCCTCTCCTCCTCCCTCCATCCCTCCCTCCTCTCCTCCTCCTCCTCTCTAGCTCCTCTCACACTCCTCCTCTTCTCTCCCTCCTCTCCTCCTCTTTCCCTCCTCTCTCCCTCTTCTCTAAATCCTCTCCTCCTCCTCCTCCTCTCTCCCTCCTCTCCTCCTCTCTCCCTCTTCTCTCCATCCTCTCCTCCTCCTCCTCCTCTCTCCCTCCTCTCCTCCTCCTCTTGACTCTGTCCTTTATTGATCAACAGGTATAGATCTCAACAGACAGACAGACATGCAGTGTGTAGTCTAGCACCAGTACCACTGTGTCTGTAATCAGCTCTCTGAGATTGAAGGAGGTAGAAGCACTAATAGCCTCCGCTGTCAGGGATTCATGTCTTCATCACCTCAGAGTTTAGCACCACACACACCTTTGTAAAGACAAATAGCCTACATTCACAGTTGCACTAATTGCATGTCAGGTTGGCATTTATTAGGATGACTCATGTACCAGAGACAGCTCTGCAGAGTGGTCACTAGTGGGAACAGCCACAAAGTCATAAAATCAGATTTTAAACAAGACAATCTGGACAATCTCTTTCTAAAATTATCTGCTGAAATTGTTGCAACCCCTACTACTAGCCTGTTCAAACTCTCTTTCGTACCGTCTGAGATTCCCAAAGATTGGTAAGCTGCCGGGATCATCCTCCTCTTCAAAGGGGGAAACACAGACCCAAACTGCTACAGACCTGTATCTATCCTACCCTGCCTTTCAAAGGTCTTCGAAAGCCAAGTTAACAAACAGATTCCCGACTATTTCGAATCCCACCATACCTTCTCCGCTATGCAATCTGGTTTCAGAGCTGGTCATGGGTGCACCTCAGCCACGCTCAAGGTCCTAAACGATATCATAACTGCCATCGATGAGACATTACTGTGCAGCCGTTTTCATCGACCTGGCTAAGGCTTTCGACTCTGTCAATCACCACATTCTAATCGGCAGACTAAAGAGCCTGGTTTCTCAAATTACTGCCTCACCTGGTTCACCAACTGCTTCTCTGATAGAGTTCAGTGTGTCAAATTGGAGAGCCTGTTGTCCGGACCTCTGGCAGTCTCTAACGGGGTGCCACAGGGTTCAATTCTCGGCCCGACTCTCTTCTCTGTATACATCCATGATGTCGCTCTTGCTGCTGGTGAGTCTCTGATCCACCTCTACGCAGACGATACCATTCTGTATACTTCTGGCCCTTCTTTGGACACTGTGTTAACTAACCTACAGATGATCTTCAATGCCATACAACTCTCCTTCCGCGGCCTCCAACTGCTCTTAAATGCAAGTAAAACTAAATGCATGCTCTTCAACCGATCGCTGCCTGCACCTGCCCGCCCGTCCAGCATCACTACTCTGGACGGTTCTGACTTAGAATATGTGGACAACTACAAATACCTAGGTGTCTGGCTAGACTGTAAACTCTCCTTCCAGACTCACATTAAGCATCTCCAATCCAAAATTAAATCTAGAATCGGCTTCCTATTTCGCAACAAAGCATCCTTCACTCATGCTGCCAAACATACCCTAGTAAAACTGACCATCCTACCGATCCTCGACTTCGGTGATGTCATTTACAATATAGCCTCCAAAACTATACTCAACAAATTGGATGCAGTCTATCGCAGTGCCATCCGTTTTGTCACCAAAGCCCCATACACTACCCACCACTGCAACCTGTATGCTCTCGTTGGCTGACCCTCGCTTCATACTCATTGCCAAACCCACTGTTCCAGGTCATCTACAAGTCTCTCTTAGGTAAAGCCCTGCCTTATCTCAGCTCACTGGTCACCATAGCAGCACCCACCCGTAGCACAGGCTCCAGCAGGTATATCTCACTAGTCACCCCCAAAGCCAATTCCTCTTTTGGCCGCCTCTCCTTCCAGTTCTCTGCTTGCCAATGACTGTAACGAACTGCAAAAATCACTGAAGCTGGAGACTCATATCTCCCTCACTAGCTTTATGCACCAGCTGTTAGAGCAGCTCACAGATCACTGCACCTGTACATAGCCCATCTGTAAATAGCCCATCCAACTACCTCATCCCCATACTGTATTTATTTATCTTGCTCCTTTGCACCCCAGTGTCTCCACTTGCACATTCATCTTCTGCACATCAATCACTCCAGTGTCTAATTGGTATATTGTAATTACTTTGTCACCATGGCCTATTTATTGCCTTACCTCCCTTTTCTTACTTCATTTGCACTCACTGTATATAGATTATCTTCAACTGTATTATTGACTGTATGTTTTGTTTATTCCATGTGTAACTCTGTGTTGTTGTATGTGTCAAACTGCTTTGCTTTATCTTGGCCAGGTAGCAGTTGTAAATGAGAACTTCTTCTCAACTAGCCTACCTGGTTAAATAAAGGTGAATAGACTTTTCTTTTTTTTTACCTAGCCTGAACCTTACCCACACTGCTAACCCTAATGCCTAACCCTAACCTTAAATTAAGCAAATTGTTGTGTTCATGAATTTTACGATACAGACAATTTTGACTTTGCAGCTGGCCCATCTAGCGGAAACCGCCCAGTTCTGCTTCTAGGACAAGATTAATTACAATAAACCTCAGCCTGCAGCTTGAAAACATGGGGTACATACAGCTAGCTTTATTATTGTCCATCTTGAAGATCGTCCTCACCCCCCAGACAGCTCTGGTACAGTTCTCTGTCTGTCAGAGCTAGAAGCTGGCTGGTTGTCACTGCCACACATCGATCCCTTTCCCAGGGGCCTTTGTAATGAAAGGTTCTGGTCGTGCTGTGACATTGGGCCAAAACCTCTCTATTGATGTAATGAGAGAGAAAGAGAAAGAGAGAAACCAGCAATCTGTCTCTCAAACAAAAGGCAATGACTGACTCTCTGTGAACCTTGATCTGTTTCCCAAACAAGGAACAGATCAATGTTTTTAACTGCATCTAACCAATGTGTGAATTTTGCCGGATACAGCACTTGAACAACATGAGGAGTGTAGGGATAAGGAAAATAAATACTTGAACTCATTTGTTGTTAGATTTGCTCAGTGCAAATGTAATTTAGATTTCATTTCTTAAAGATGCACTATGCATGAATCGCTCCACCATTTCCTGGTTGCTAAAACTCTAACAGTTCGCCTAATTTCAGTTTATGTGACAAAACAATCAAGTATAGTGTAGAGCAGGTATTCCCAAACTGGGGTACGTGCAATGCCCTATTCTCCTCCTCCTCTCTCACTACTCTCCTCCTCCTCCTCTCTCACCACTCTCCTCTTACTCTCCTCCTCCTCTCTCACTACTCTCCTCCTCCTCTCTCACTACTCTCCTCCTCCTCTCTCACCACTCTCCTCTTACTCTCCTCCTCCTCTCTCACTACTCTCCTCCTCCTCCTCTCTCACCACTCTCCTCTTACTCTCCTCCTCCTCTCTCACTACTCTCCTCCTCCTCCTCTCTCACCACTCTCCTCTTACTCTCCTCCTCCTCTCTCACTACTCTCCTCCTCCTCCTCTCTCACCACTCTCCTCTTACTCTCCTCCTCTCTCACTACTCTCCTCCTCTCTCACTACTCTCCTCTTACTCTCCTCCTCCTCTCTCGCTACTCTCCTCCTCCTACTATCTCACTACTCTCCTCCTCCTCTCTCACTACTCTCCTCCTCCTCTCTCACTACTCTCCTCCTCCTCCTCTCTCACCACTCTCCTCTGATTCTCCTCCTCCTCTCTCACTACTCTCCTCCTCCTCCTCTCACCACTCTCCTCTTACTCTCCTCCTCCTCTCTCACTACTCTCCTCCTCCTCCTCTCTCACCACTCTCCTCTGACTCTCCTCCTCCTCTCTCACTACTCTCCTCCTCCTCCTCTCTCACCGCTCTCCTCTTACTCTCCTCCTCCTCTCTCACTACTCTCCTCCTCCTACTCTCTCGCTACTCTCCTCCTCCTCCTCTCTCACTACCCTCCTCTTACTCTCCTCCTACTCTCTCACTACTCTCCTCCTCCTCCTCTCTCACCACTCTCCTCTTACTCTCCTCCTCCTCTCTCACTACTCTCCTCCTCCTACTCTCTCGCTACTCTCCTCCTCCTCCTCTCTCGCTACTCTCCTCCTCTTACTCTCCTCCTACTCTCTCACTACTCTCCTCCTCCTCCTCTCTCACCACTCTCCTCTTACTCTCCTCCTCCTCTCTCGCTACTCTCCTCCTCCTACTCTCTCGCTACTCTCCTCCTCCTCCTCTCTCGCTACTCTCCTCCTACTCTCTCCTCTTCCTCTCCTCCTCCATATAAGACAGAGATGGATTGAGTGGGAATTGAAGTGTATTTGGATCCCATCCTCATATTAAATCAAATCAAATGTTATTGGTCACATACACATGGTTAGCAGATGTTATTGGTCACATACACATGGTTAGCAACTGTTAATGCGAGTGTAGCGAAATGCTTGTGCTTCTAGTTCCGAAAGTGCAGTAATATCTAACAAGTAATCTAACAAATTCCCCAACATGGAGCAGCCTAGATACACCCACTATGTTTCAGTCCCTCTTCCCCTCTCCCTAGAGGCAGAGCTACAGTATAGCTGTATACTTATCATTAAGTCAGCTGACATAGCTCTCAGGGCTGTAGTGGAGCATCACGTCTATTGTATATCATTAAGTCAGCTGACATAGCTCTCAGGGCTGTAGTTGAACATACTGTAATTGTACACCAGTGGCTCGCTAATGTTGTGGAGACTGGAGGGCCTCTGCCAGGTCTGACACATTTTTACATTTACGTTTTAGTCATTTACAGATGCTCCTATCCAGAGCAACTTACAGGAGCAATTAGGGTTAAATAACTTGCTCAAGGGCACAAAGACAGATTTTTCACCTAGTCTGCCCGGGGATTTAAACCAGCGACCTTTCGGTTACCGGCCCAACACTCTTAACCGCTAGGCTACCTGCCGCCCTATAGTACAAGGACAGTCCCCCTGACTGGAATGAGTGGAGACATGTCCCCCTGACTGGAATGAGTGGAGACATGTTCCCCTGACTGGAATGAGTGGAGAAATGTTCCCCTGACTGGATTGAGTGGAGTAATGTTCCCCTGACTGGAATGAGTGGAGTAATGTTCCCCTGACTGGAATGTGTGGAGACATGTTCCCCTGACTGGAATGAGTGGAGACATGTTCCCCTGACTGGAATGAGTGGAGTACTGTTCCCCTGACTGGAATGAGTGGAGACATGTTCCCCTGACTGGAATGAGTGGAGACATGTTTCAATGACTGGAATGAGTCTGACTTAGTGTCTACATCCACAGAAATGTGTCTCTATGTCTGATCTGACTCTGCATCTAACTGATTGGGAGACTGTCGAGTCATCAGGAATCTATTCAACTCTGGCATTTGGATTCATACTGCATTCCATTCAGTGTTTGCATTCTGGTTGCATCTGGTAAGAGTTTGGCTGCAGAGAAGGGACTGTATGACAGCCAGTATGTGGTAATCTTTTGGAGGGCTGAAGAGTGGAATATGCTGATGGGGAGGATAGAGTCATATTTTACTGTGAAGAAGAGTGGATGAAAGACTAAGTCTGTAGGGAAGGTCTGGAATTGACTGAGAACATCTAGTGATGTGGTAAACCCTACTGGACTCTCTCGCTCTCCCTCTTGCTCTCCCCCTTGCTCTCGCTCTCGCTCTTTCTCGCTCTCTCTCCCTAAATGTCATTATTCCTCCCTCCCTCCTCTTCTCTCCAGCTCTCTCTCTCTCTCCCTCCACTTCTTCTTCCTTTTCTCTACATTTCCACAACGGCTCCCATCTGGTTGCCATGGAAACTCCACTTATGTCTCCCACAGCTGTTTTGCTGTTTTCCCCAAAATGACAGCCGGTTGTTTCTCTCTCTTTCTCGCCCACTCTCCCTCTGTCTCTTCAGAGCCAAACAGCCTGATGAAACAGAGCACACAGATGAACACGCTAATGCATGGCAAAAGAGCAATAACGTATTTTGCTGCCAAACCACTCTCTGTCTTAGTAGGACTGATAAGCATGTTAATAATGAAGGGAGATTATTGGTTTTTCTGACTGGATATGAGCTGGGCGGTTGGTGTATATGGGATGGAGAAGACATGGTCTTAAAGTGTAGAGATACAGTATAATGGACCACAGCAACACTGAATTAGCATGTCACCCACGTGACTACACATCAACTTTGAGAGCTGGTGTCAGCCAGACTAACACTGAATAGTACCTGTTAATCAATAGTAGAACAGGACAGTGGCTAGGGTTGGCAAATGGACCACTAGTAGAGCAGGCCAGAGAACATTGTTGATACTTGGACCAATAGGAAAATGGAACATTGGGTGGTGGTGACGTATGGACCAATAGGAAAATGGAACATTGGGTGGTGTTGACGTACGGACCAATAGAGAACGCTGGAAAGTGTTGACATGATCCAATAGAATAAAAAACAGAAAATCCACAACATAGTCCAGCATACAGCAATTCTCTGTCTGACTGCCCTGAGGGTCAATACAAACTGTAGCTTTTTACTTCTGACCTCTGTTGAGTCACGCCCAATAATGTCCCATAAAAACACACACAGGTCCTTCTGCTGTGTGGTTAACGCTAACAGGCGCTAACAGATGGAATGTCCGACAGACCTGAGGCCGTCCAGACGGACGCCTGACTGTATCAGTCTCTTATGATAATAATAGTAATGAAATACTAAATAAGATGCAATTTACATGACATTTTAATCATTTAGCAGACAATTTTATCCAGTGCATTCAACTAAAGTAGGTGTCGGGTGATGCGACCACCACATATCACATTGCAAATAAATCCTTATGTTGGGATTAGAAACTAATACTACACTAATGACTCATTGAACACAACAATAATACTGCAACTATTTCATATCAATTGCTCTAGCTCTGTTAAATGAAGCTTGATTACTAACATAGCTGGGATTATATTCCTGAGCTTCAGGCAGGAGTGAGAGAAGGCGTGTGTGAGAGAGAAAGAGCGAGCGAGAGATAATTGTGTTGATTAACTTAATGAAAGCTGTGTTCTTCCTCAGCAAACATTTAAGCTCCATTAAGCACCAAGGAGGTTGCATGTAAATGTGTGTGTGGTGTGTGTGTGCTTGTGTTTCGGTGGCTGTGTACTCATGCCTGCGTGTCTGTGTACTGTATGTGCCTGTGTGTTTATAATTCATCTATAAACAATTAAGGATCTTCCATTATCAGGAAAAAGGAGAGATTGGTTGGTTGATCAGTGAGGTCCTTACAGTATAGGAATATGACCTAGAGAGAAATTAATGGAGCAGCCTGCAAAGATACTTTGAGGATTTAACTGACCAACAAGTGATCCCACTGATTCTACTGAAACACGCACTGCATGGTCAAACTCTACTGCAGTACTACTGTTAAATTACTGTTACGCTGGTGCTGTCCTAGCTCAGCTTGACATGTGTGTGTGTGTGTGTGTGCATGTGTGTGTGATCATTAAAAACACATTTATTTAGATAACGACCACTTAGGCTAAGCGACCCCATAGGGTTCATCACTAGGGTTCATAGGATGGAAATGGCATGATCACCATGGTAATAACAGTGGTTATTACCCTCACTGCTAACAGCTCTGGTTAAATGATTGTTTAAGAGAATCAGTGAGTTAGTGGGCGTGTGTCTGCAGCTTGCGTGACATAGTAGTTTGGTGTTTTGCTGAGGTAAGGTCTCCCAATGTTTATTCAGCATCCATCTTGGCTTGTCACTGTTGTTGAGGAAAAATGTCTACAGCCCTCTCTCTCTCTGTCTCTCTCTCTGTCCATCTCTCTCAATTCCTCATGCTCTTTGTCTTTTCATCTCCTCCTTTTCTCCCTCTCAATAGAATCATTATAGCTTTGGTTGGGAGTTGTTTGGGAGTGGTTTGGGATTGATTTAGGAGTGGTTTTGGAGTGGTTTGGAGTGGTTTGGGAGTGTGTTGGGAGTGGTTTGGGATTGATTTAGGAGTGGTTTGGGATTGATTTAGGAGTGGTTTGGGAGTGGTTTGGGAGTGTGTTGGGAGTGGTTTGGGATTGATTTAGGAGTGGTTTGGAGGTGGTTTTGGAGTGGTTTGGGAGTAGATGGGAGTGGATGGGAGTGGATGGGACTGGTTTGGGAGTGGTTTGGGAGTGGTTTGGGATTGGGATGGGAGTGTTTTGGGAGTGGTTTGGGATTGGGATGGGAGTGTTTTGGGAGTGGTTTGGGGGTGGTTTTGGAGTGGTTTTGGAGTGGTTTGGGAGTGGATGGGAGTGGATGGGAGTGGATGGGAGTGGTTTGGGAGTGGTTTGGGAGTGGTTTGGGAGTGGTTTGGGATTGGGATGGGAGTGTTTTGGGAGTGGTTTGGGATTGATTTAGGAGTGGTTTGGGAGTGGTTTGGGAGTGTGTTGGGAGTGTGTTGGGAGTGGTTTGGGATTGATTTAGGAGTGGTTTGGAGTGGTTTGGGAGTGGTTTGGGAGTGGATGGGAGTGGATGGGAGTGGATGGGAGTGGATGGGAGTGGTTTGGGAGTGGTTGGGAGTGGTTTGGGATTGGTTTGGGAGTGGTTTGGGAGTGGTTTGGGATTGGTTTGGGATTGGTTTGGAGTGTTTTGGGAGTGGTTTGGAGTGGTTTGGGAGTGTGTTGGGAGTGGTTTGGGATTGATTTAGTAGTGGTTTGGAGTGTTTTGGAGTGGTTTGGGAGTGGATGGGAGTGGTTTTGGAGTGGTTTGGAGTGGTTTGGGACTGGTTTGTGGGTGGTTTGGAGTGGTTTGGAGTGGTTGGGAGTGGTTTGGGAGTGGTTTGGGGGTGGTTTGGAGTGGTTGGGAGTGGTTTGGAGTGGTTGGGAGTGGTTTAGAAGTAGTTGGGGGTGGTTTGGGAGTGGTTTGGGAGTGGTTTGGGAGTGGTTTGGGAGTAGTTGGGAGTGGTTTTGGGGTGGTTTTGGAGTGGTTTGTGGGTGGTTTGGAGTGGTTTGGAGTGGTTGGGAGTGGTTTGGGAGTGGTTTGGGGGTGGTTTGGAGTGGTTTGGAGTGGTTTGGGACTGGTTTGTGGGTGGTTTGGAGTGGTTTGGAGTGGTTGGGAGTGGTTTGGGAGTGGTTTGGGGGTGGTTTGGAGTGGTTTGGAGTGGTTGGGAGTGGTTTGGAGTGGTTTGGGAGTAGTTGGGATTGGTTTAGGAGTAGTCGGGAGTTGTTTGTGGTTGTTTGGAGTGGTTGAAAGGGGTTTGGGAGTGGTTTAGAAGTAGTTGGGGGTGGTTTGGGAGTGGTTTGGGAGTGGTTTGGGAGTGGTTTGGGAGTAGTTGGGAGTGGTTTGGGAGTAGTTGGGAGTGGTTTTGGGGTGGTTTTGGAGTAGTTTGGGAATGGTTTGGGACTGGTTTTGGAGTGGTTTGGGAGTGGTTTGGGAGTAGTTGGGAGTGGTTTGGGGGTGGTTTTGGAGTGGATGGGAGTGGTTTGGGAGTGGTTTGGGAGTGGTTTTGGAGTGGTTGGGCCAGATCTGTGTGAGTCTTTGATTAAAGGATCAACAGTTCAGTGTTGCTTTTTCAATAGAGTTCAGCTTTTTGTAAAGCAGATCAATGTCTGTGTGAGTACAGTAGAATAAATGACGGTTTGTAGAGCAGAATGACCAGTTCTGTGTCAGTGTGTGGCGCATGATGTAGTTACTATATTTGTAGTGCAGATCTGTGTCAGTGTGTTAGTGCAGTGCACTCTGGCTTAGTAGAGCTGATGTATTCTGATGTGATGTAAGGGAGTGAGCCATTGTATCCAGGCAGATACTCCACCTCTCACAACTGCTACTGTAATGGTAGTGAGCTCATACACTCTGATACACTCTGACTGACTGACGACTGATAACTGACTAACAGACGATTGATAACTGACTGATGACTGACTGACTGACTGACTGATGACTGACTTATAACTGACTGAAGACTGCCTGATGACTGATAACTAACTAATGACTGATGACTGACTGATGACTGACTGATGACTGACTGATGACTGACTGATGACTGACTGACTGATGACTGACAAACAGACGATTGATAACTGACTGACTGACTGACTGATGACTGATGACTGACTGACTGACCGATGTCTGACTGATGACCGACTGCTTGATAACTAACTGATGACTGGTGACTGACTGACTGATAACTGATGACTGACTGACTGATGTCTGACTGATGACTGACTGACTGATGCCTGACTGATTGATAACTGACTGACTAATGCCTGACTGATGTCTGACTGATGACTAACTGATAACTGACTGACTGATAACTGATGACTGACTGACTGACTGACTGACTGACTGATGTCTGACTGATGACTGACCGATGACTGCCTGACTGATAACTGACTGACTGATGACTGACTGACTGACTGACTGATGTCTGACTGATGACTGACTGACTGACTGACTGACTGACTGACTGACTGACTGACTGACTGATAACTGACTGACTGATAACTGGCGACTGACTGACTAATGTCTGACTGATGACTGACTGACTGTCTGACTGATAACTGACTGACTAATGTCTGACTGACTAATGTCTGATTGATAACTGACTGACTGATAACTGGCGACTGACTGACTAATGTCTGACTGATGACTGACTGACTGATGACTGATGACTGATGACTGACTGAATGATAACTGACTGACTGATGACTGGCTGATGACTGACTGACTGATGACTGACTGACTGATAACTGATTGACTGATGACTAATGACTGATTGATTGACTGAACACTGACTGTCTCATGACTGACTGACTAACTGATGACTGACTGACTGACTGACTGACTGACTGACTGACTGACTGACTGACTGACTGACTGACTGACTGACTGACTGATGACTGACTGACTGACTGACTGATGACTGACTGACTGATAACTGATGACTGACTGATATCAGATTGACTGATAACTGATGACTGACTGATGACAGATGACTGACTGATGACTGACTAACTGACTGACTGATGACTGACTTATAACTGACTGAAGACTGCCTGATGACTGATTGACTGATAACTGACTGACTCCTCAAGGGCACGTGGAGTACAAACCACACACAGGGGATTATACTGGAGTGCAGGAAGCTGTAGTGTGTGTGTGTGTGTGTGTGTGTGTGTGTGTGCGTGCGTGCGTGCGTGCGTGCGTGCGTGCGTGCGTGCGTGCGTGCGTGCGTGCGTGCGTGCGTGCGTGCGTGCGTGCGTGCGTGCGTGCGTGCGTGCGTGCGTGTGCATGCATTTACAAGTGCAGGTTTATTGGAAAAATACAATGCGAGTTTTTCCAATTGTGCTTCATTTCAAGTAATATTGTTTATCTGTTATTTTCTACTTCGGCTGTCTGTCTTCCTGTCTATCTTTGTTGTTACTACATCCACATGGGTTCAAACACTAGGCGTTTGTGGTTTATAAGTGTGTAATATATAAACTAATATTGCTCTCTCTTTCTATGTTGCAGTGCTGTGTCTGCTGAAGGAGGGAGCTGACCCCAACACTCCTATCTCCTCTGGAGGTTCTCTTCTACACCTGGTAAGAACACACACACATGGCCAACTCCAGACAAAAGCAACAGAAGCATCCTCACTCGGTGTCTCAACTTACTATTGACAGTTAGAATAGTAGAATACAACAGATGCATTTTAGAAATGTGGTTGTGCACCAGCAGTTTATCTCTCGTTATGTAACTCATTTGCTGACAATTTGCCATGTACATTTTTTGATCGTTAGTTAGTCTAGCCAACTATCTAACTTTTTTGTAATCATGGCCAAAGACTGACTGGGCACGCAGGGCACATTCCCAGGGGCCCTGGCCTCCGGGGTCCCCCATTGATTTTGTTAGCCACTCTCACTCAGATATCATATTAACTTGGCATACATCATGGCAAAATGTGTTGAATTGTAGGAAATAGCTTTAAAGGGGAATAATTAAGAATTCAGATAATGTGTCTTTGTTCCTAAATTCCTCTGACTCGTTGTTGGACTGTCTGTCAACGTGCGCACATCTCTCACTCAGGGAACTAGCTCTCGTTCTAGCTCTCACTCTACCTCGCTTTCCCTGAGTGAGAGAGGTTTGCACGTTGACAGACAGTCCAACAACGAGTCGGAGATTAAATTTGATGTTATTCCCCTTTAAAACTGCAAAATGTTCTCTCCACCCCATGGCGAAATTGGTAGAATTGCAGAAAATGTACCTTTTTCCCTCCGGCATCAAAAGGGGGGCCACTAAAATGTTTCGCTGTGAGGAGGAGGGCTCCCTAACCAAATCTCGTTTAGGGCACCGAAAAGGCTAAAGCCGGCCCTGCACACACACACACGCACACACACGCACACACACACACAAACACATCCACCTATTGTTTTTAACTATTTAGATTGTTCCCATACTGTATACATGATAATAAAATATTATAGCCACCATGGTGATATTAGTTTTGATTAAATGTACTGTATTATACATTTCAACCATGTCTGCAAATAAATATTGAATGTTCCCTGGACCGTAGAACATTTAACTAACCATGCCTCAGCAGAAATGGCACTATAATTGAAAAACAATCAACAATTTCAATTGGCTCACCATTATCCAACCGCCACTCTCTCTCTCTTCCTCGCTGTCTCTTTCTTTCTCCCTTTCTCTCTCTCTTCATCTGTCTCTCTCTCTCTCTCTCTCTATCCCATAGTGTGCTCGCCATGACAACGTGTTTGCTGCAGAGGTTTTGATTGAGCGAGGGCTTAACGTCAACCTGCAGGATGAGGACCACTGGACAGCCCTGCACGTGGCATGTGTGTGTGACCACGCCGATATGGTGCTGCTGCTATTGCTGGTGAGAAACATGCACACACACACACACACACACACACACACACACACACACACACACACACACACACACACACACACACACACACACACACACACACACACACACACACACACACACACACACACACACCATAAACACACTCACACACCATAAACACACTTACATACACACATGTTGGATGTGAATGTCTTAACATTGGTTTATATTTAGCATCACAACATCATAATAATATTTTCCTATGGGGTCAGTCCAGAGGGGTTTGGATCAGGTCTGGTGTTCTGTAGTATTAGACTATCAGAGGGGTTTGGGTCAGGTCTGGTGTTCTGTAGTACCAGGACTATCAGAGGGGTTTGGATCAGGTCTGGTGTTCTGCAGTACCAGGACTATCAGAGGGGTTTGGATCAGGTCTGGTGTTCTGTAGTATTAGACTATCAGAGGGGTTTGGGTCAGGTCTGGTGTTCTGCAGTATTAGACTATCAGAGGGGTTTGGGTCAGGTCTGGTGTTCTGTAGTATTAGACTATCAGAGGGGTTTGGGTCAGGTCTGGTGTTCTGCAGTACCAGGACTATCAGAGGGGTTTGGGTCAGGTCTTGTGTTCTGCAGTACCAGGACTATCAGAGGGGTTTGGATCAGGTCTGGTGTTCTGTAGTATTAGACTATCAGAGGGGTTTGGGTCAGGTCTGGTGTTCTGTAGTACCAGGACTATCAGAGGGGTTTGGGTCAGGTCTGGTGTTCTGTAGTATTAGACTATCAGAGGGGTTTGGGTCAGGTCTGGTTTTCTGTAGTACCAGGACTATCAGAGGGGTTTGGGTCAGGTCTGGTGTTCTGCAGTACCAGGACTATCAGAGGGGTTTGGGTCAGGTCTGGTGTTCTGTAGTATTAGACTATCAGAGGGGTTTGGGTCAGGTCTGGTGTTCTGTAGTACCAGGACTATCAGAGGGGTTTGGGTCAGGTCTGGTGTTCTGTATTATTAGACTATCAGAGGGGTTTGGGTCAGGTCTGGTTTTCTGCAGTACCAGGACTATCAGAGGGGTTTGGGTCAGGTCTGGTGTTCTGCAGTATTAGACTATCAGAGGGGTTTGGATCAGGTCTGGTGTTCTGTAGTATTAGGTCCAGTGTGAGACAGGAGCAGCTGTGGAGTAGGGGACAGGAGCATGCAAAAGTGGAGGGATGGAGGGTGGGCTATGTTTGGCTTGATGTTAGGTCCTATTCTGGTTCTGCTGATTGGATCCGGTGTGTTAGGGTGGCAACAGAACCTGTATGGTGGGGTGGGCATGAGGGATACTCAGAGAGGATGTTGCAGTAGTTGAAGAGCTGCCGGAAAGAGAGAAAGAGAGAGAGTTTGTCTGTGTATTCATCCCCTCTGCATCTCTTCCTCTTTCTTTCAGAGCAGGGTTTGATTTACTGAAAGCAGCGCTGCATGTAGCCAGCCCAGTCAGTGGGCCTGTGTGTGATATAGTTAGGCCAAACACTACTCCTGCCAAGGAGACCCCTGAAAATAGATACAGTATGCAGCGCTCTGCAGGAGGAGAGAGAGAGAAGGGCGGGAAGAGGGAAAAAGAGGAAGAGTTTATTTTACATCTCCACGGGAGGCAGTGACTAAATTTCTTCCGTTCACTTTCAACTGAGACCCACTTTCTAGTTAATGAGGTCACATCTACAGTACCTGTCAGCCAGAGGAAGGAGGGAGGGAGGGGAGAGAGAGACACAGAGGGAGAGAGACACGGAGAGAGAGATGGGGGTTGAATAATGGTGAGCCAATTCAAAAAGAGAGCGAGAGACAGGCAGAGGGAGGGAAAGTTAGGGTGAGAGAGCGGTAAGGAGGGTGTGGGACAGATAGAGTTAAAGTTTAAACATGTTTTTAATGATTACACGCCTCTTCAGCTTCCCTCTGGTGAATTGTGAGGGAAGACTTATTCCATTTAAAATAGTGTGTGTTTCTACTCATTTGTGTGTGCGACTGTGCGTGAGTAGATGTGTGTATATTTTGCGTGTGTGTGTACGTACATGTGTGTCACACCCTGGCCTTAGTATTCTTTGTTTCTGTAATATTTTGGTTAGGTCAGGGTGTGACAGGGGGGATGTTTTGTATGTTTTGTCTCGTCTTGGGTGGTTGTATTGTATAGGGGGTTTTGTTGAGTGTATGGGGTTGGGTTTAGTATAGTTGTCTAGGCAAGTCTATGGTTGCCTGAATGGTTCTCAATCAGAGACAGCTGTCATTCATTGTCTCTGATTGGGAGCCATATTTAAGGCAGCCATAGACAGTAGGCTTTCGTGGGTAATTGTCTATGTCTATGTTGCATGTGTCCACGTAGTTCGTTTTAGCTTCACGATCGTTCGTTTGTTATGTTCATTTATTAAGTGTTTGTTTGTCTTCATTAAAAGAAGATGTCTTTCTTTCACGCTGCGCCTTGGTCCACTCATTATCCTCAAGACGATCGTGACAATGTGTGTGTTCCTCAGAGTAAGATAACGTAAAGGCAGTAGCAGAGTAAAAATAGCAACCTTCTTAAAGATGCATTTCCTTTCTGTTCCTTTCCTTCATTCTTCTCCAGCACAGAGTCTGTCAATGCATTCTGCTGTGATTTACATTTAGCACACGCTGTTATCCAGACTGACTGAAAACAGATTTTTCACCTAGTCGGCCCAGCGTTTTGAACCAACCTTTTAGTTACTTGCCCAACTCTCTTAACCTGAGGCTACCTGCTGCCCCATGATCAGAAACAAGACTCCTATCAGGGAATTAACTGGGAGAATTTGGTGGCAATTCCTATGTAACTGCTAATAAACATACGCTGAGCATACAAACATTAAGAACACCTTCCTAATATTGAGTTGCAACTTTTGCCCTTAGAACTGCCTCAATTCTACAGGGATCCTGGCCCATGTTGACTCCAATGCTTCCCACAGCTGTGTCAAGTTGGCTGGATGTCCTTTGGGTGGTGGACCATTCTTGATACACACGGGAAACTGAAAAACGCAGCAGGGTTGCAGTTCTTGACACAAACCGCTGCGCCTGGCCGGGCACCTACTACCATGCCCTTTTTAAAGGCACTGAAATCTTTGGTCTTGTCTATTCACCCTCTGAATGGCACAGATACACAATCCATGTGAATTATAATGCATTATAAAATGGTTATAGAATAGATGTACTTGAAATACATTGCTTATACTAGGAAGTGTTACCTGGAATTTCTCAACGAATGTACTTTGTTTCTACAGTGGGGGAATGTAGCATATTGAGAGTGATTTACTATAACAGAATGTTAGACAGGCTTGTCCTTGATTGTCATTCCCTTCGTCTCATCCCCCATTCATTCCTCTCCTCCTCCTCTCCATCGCTGTCCTTGGGTTTCCATCTCTCCCTTTTTAATGGAGGACAGCGTTTGTGCTGACGGAAATTGTACAGTGGCTGTATGGTCCGTGCTATCAAGGATCCTTGGTACGTCCCTACCAGTGGCAGTTGGTGTCGTTTTAATATTAGGAAGGATGAGTTCTTTTTTTGATGTGCATGGCCTTATTCCTATTACAGCATATTGGATTACTTTCATTCATATTCCATTCACCCAGGTCAATGTAACATTGAACGGTTTAGGCCACTCATACTCTAATTTGCCCTATGGCCATCATAGGTCCCTACTCCATTGAAGCATGTTTTTTTTTAAAGGCCAAATCACCTTTAAGTAACATCAAACCAAATATGGAGTTGATTTCAGGTGATTTGGACGTTATATTTTTGAACATGCTCACATGTTAGCGGTTGCTATAGTGAGCTGAAGTTTGTAATGGCTGTTTAACAAAAAATTACAATTTCTCCTGGCCAATAGACTACTTTCAGTGTGAGGAACCATCTAACATTGTAAATAGTTAACTACTCATTAAGGTAAGGGTTAAGATTAGGGTAGGGTTTAGTGTAGGGACATCCCAAGGATCTCGGATAGCACTTACCGTGGCTGTATGCGCTGGGATGTAGGGGGCTTGGTAATTGGGGAGGAGGGGGGTAGCATTATTGTCACGCCCCCTCTCTATGTTTGATGGTGCTAATGCTAATTATCTTATCTCCATATTGAAAACAGCTTCCCAATTTCCCATGCACTCCCAATGCCCTCCATCACATTCCCAACCCTGTTCCCAATCCCATTCCAAACCCCCATTCCCAGCTCCGGGTACTGCTCTGTCTCCAAACATCTTTCTGCCAGGATTTATCCTCTCTGTGTGACTGGTGAAGCCTCAGCCAGAGGAGTGGAGGGGATTTTAGTCACTGGTTATAAAACTATTATAGGAGCCTATAGGCAACAGTAGAGTAGTGTTGCTTCATGCTAAACCGATCTGCCTCATGTTAAATGTATGAGTCGGTTTAAATTCATTATAATGAGGGAGTTATAGTGAATTATTTCCTTCAATGTATTGGTCATTAATTTACAGCTATTTCATGTTGATTCCCCATGAGAATAATGATCCTCTATGATCAAATAGCCCTTAACCACAACGGCAACTATGAAGAAACGACATGATTGCTACTCTAGATGTAGGCCTAGACTGTAGAAGCCATCTCCGTCTATGGCGTCACTATAGTTCCCTATTCAGACCCTAGAATCCATCGTGGCATCGCTGGTTCGTTATCATATCTGATTTAATTTCACTGTGTCAATTAGTTTCTCCTAAATTGCATGGCTAACACGGCCCATGCAGGCAGCAATGAGATAAGCGATTGCCGATTAGTGGCTAATTGGCAGGTTGTCCTCATTCTGTTGTAATGTCTCCCAGCAGAAATGGTGAGTTCTATTCCCTAGGCACCAAACGGAAAAACACGGGACGAAACTAGGAGATACTAATTGAACTTGTCCAATAAGAAATGCTTGTTTTAGTTTTCCATTGCACAACGTTTTGAATTGTTTCAGTTGCGTGCCCAAACGATCCCTGTCATGATCTCAGTTTTCTCTGTTACGCTTTGCATTCTGAAAAGTTGGAAGGCGGGGCCTGTCTCTGTCTCGTCTGTCCGGAGTGCTCCTCTGTTGTGTCACGCTGAGTTGTTAACCCACCTCACTATCACACTTGTTCTGAAAGTTTTGAGTGAACCTTGAAGTTTGTGCTTACTGTTGTGCTGGGTTTTGATAGTACGGCTTACAGAAGTCATCTTAATATTACTGGCTTCCTTAACTCCTCATGGCTTAAGATGGGAGATTGTGATTAATTGGTTCTCCTGAGAACTTCTATTGTTATGAAACTTCCTTTTAGATTGGTTTAGAATCTTATAATTCCCTGTGAAACTATAGTAGAAGACTGACCCACTTTTGGCAATCCAATACTTTTGCCTTTAAATACCTAATGACATGACCCTTGTCTGAACTCTGGTAAAATAGTGGAACCTACAGTATTTTCTTCTGTCTTGGATTTGACTAAATCTGAAAACAATGATACAATTTGGCTTAGCATAAGCGAGCGCTAGTTCATATAGGTGGTGATGGTGGATCACTCCTAGAGTGTATAGGTAGTCCATTCTAATGTCATTCATTTAGGGACATGTAAGTGTTTTAGTTCCTCTAATGTCTCTAAAGCCATCCCAGGGATGTCACTAGTTACCACAACCACAAAGTAATAAACACTGCCTATTTCTACAATTTATATTCTTAAAATGTGATTTTAAACCTAACCCTATCCTTAACCTTCACCTTAACCACACTTCAACTGTAATCTCTAACCAAAAAGCTAAATCATTTTTACAATATAGCCAATTTTGACTTTCTGGCTGTGCGATCTAGTGGAAACCCCATCCCAGGGGACAATCCCACCAAGTCCTCTTTTTTGTTGTTGGTATGGATCCTAATGTGGTTGCCGTAGTAACACTAATTATGACACAGGCGTGTTGCGGCGTTAACCGATTCCTGTCGCCAGGTCAACGAACACTGATCCATCATAATGCTGCGGTGAGTGCGGAGCGTGTCAAGGTCAGAGGTCAGCTTGTTAACCCCTTGCTGCACGCTTGGCACCCGGGAGACAATAGGATGCTGTTCGTTTCTACGTGTCAGCAGTTACTATCTGCAGTCAGACAGATGATGCTCTATTTGTATTGATGGGATGACAGACACCAAAGGCACCCTGTACTGAGATATAGTAGTCATTTCATGTCAAATCATTTACTTTAATACATTGTATCTAACATTATTGCTATTACAAACAAGGATTACATTAGGATTAAGTTGAAATGGTCAAACTCATACTGCTCTTTGTATTATTTTATAAGGCCACATTCGACTGGCAGCTGGTGCTTTATTTTCACATCTGTAGATGGTGTAGTTGTCTTTACCTGCTTGATTGACTGCCAAGTTTGACATGATAGATATCAGCTAGGTAAACAATATTATGAATAACACATGCATACATCATTAACCATACTGTAACCCAGGCAGCAGGTAGCCTGGTGGTTAGAGCATTAGAGCGTTTGGCCAGTAACCGAAAGGTTGCTAGATCGAATCCCCGAGCTGACAAGGTAAAAATCTGTTGTTATGCCCCTGAACAAGGCAGTTAACCTGCTGTTTCTAGGCCATCATTGTAAGTAAAAATGTGTTCTTAACTGACCTGCCTAGTTAAATAAAGGTACAATTTAAAAAACAGAGGCTCCAGTTGATATCCTCAGTAGGTAGAGCAGTGACTACCCTGCAAACCAAGAACATTCACAGAACATTAGCTAAGATTCCCATTAAGTTCTAGATAGATAGATATAACCTGGTGGTGCAGAGGGTTAATGATCTGGCTGCAGAGCCGAAGATTGCAGGTTCAAGACAACATATTCTTTAACCATGTTTCTTTAGAAAATAACTATGAAATTGAAATAAAGTGGGTCTGTCTCCTACTGGTCATTACCACGCCTTCTAACAGAGGTGTCAGGACGATTGTACCTATATTTAACCGCACCTCTTCCAGAGACCATCACCAATTGGTGACGATCTTTCTCACAAGGTGAAATCAATGGAATATATGCTATGAACGTCATAAAAACAGACTTTTGTGGAACATTGTTCAACATTAAAGGAATGACCACACACACACACACACACACACACACACACACATACACACACACACACACACACACACACACACACACACACACACACACACACACACACACACACACACACACACACACACACACACACACACACACACACACACACACACACACACACACACACAGAAAGGCTGTATGATTGGCACATTTGGGCTGGATGAAAAAAAAGTATGAAAACAGACAGACAGCTAGGCGTTCTCTCTCTCTCTCTCTCTCTCTCTCTCTCTCTCCCTCTCTCCCTCTCTTCATCTCTCTCGCTTTCTCTCTCTCTCTCTCTCTCTCCCCCTCTCTCTCTCTCTCTCTCTCTCTCTCTCTCTCTCTCTCTCTCCCTCTCTCTCTCTCTCTCCCTCTCCCCCTCTCTTCCTCTCTCTCGCTCTCTCTCTCTCTCTCTCCCCCCCTCTCTCTCTCTCTCTCTCTCTCTCTCTCTCTCTCTCTCTCTCTCTCTCTCTCTCTCTCTCTCTCTCTCTCTCTCTCTCTCTCTCTCTCTCTCTCTCTCTCTCTCTCTCTCTCTCTCTCTCTCTCTCTCTCTCTCTCTCTCTTGTCTTTCTCTCTCTCTTTCTCTTTGTCTTTTTCTCTCTCTTTCTCTTTGTCTTTCTCTCTCTCTCTCTCTCTCTCGTCGGAGTGCATGCTGGGAGTGAGTCGTCAAGCAGGAGTGATTGTGAGAGCGACTGGAATTCTTTTCACTCTATTGGGTTTTGGTGTGTATATATATATATATTGATTAGTTTAGTTGTTTTAAGGGTATCTTGTCTAACTATCACTAAGCACGTATAGGGGTGGTGGGATCGTTGAGGTTGGTTTTCGCGAGGGCACAACCAGCGGGTGGGGCTGGTTGCAATGGCCACTCGCGGAAGTTTGGAGTTTGAAAAACTTAGTCGGCGGCATGGAGTAAAGATTCCTGCTGCGGCCGGGTGTTCAGTGGAAGAATGTAGTTTGGCTGTGGGTGCTATCATTGGGTATGATAGCATCAAATCAGCCTCAAGGATGAATAGCGCTGTAGTGATATTCTTAGATTCCATTGAAAAGGTGAATAAGATAGTTGAGAGGGGTGTTGTGTTGCGGGAGACACAGACGCCGGTATTTCCGCTTATGAATCCGGCGAAGAAAGTTATACTTTCTAACGTGCCACCATTTGTTAGAGATGAAGTGTTGGAGCGAGAGTTATCTCGTCATGGTCAAATCGTATCTACAATAAAGAAGGTTCTTTTTGGATGCAAATCTCCGTTGCTGAAACATGTCGTGTCTCATAGGAGACAAGTGCATATGATCTTAAAAAAGGACGTTGATGAACTGAATTTAGCGTTCAGTTTTAAGATTGATGGATTTGATTATGTCTTCTACGCTTCTACTGAATCAATGAAATGCTTTGGCTGTGGAAGAGAGGGGCATTTGGTGCGTAGTTGTCCCGAGAATGAGCGCGCAGAGCCCGGTAGTAGCTCTAGTGCTGGTGCAGCTAACGCACCACCGCGAAGGGATGAACATGCTAAGGGTGCAGGGGAAGGGAGAAGGTGGGCAGATGTGGTTGGGAAAGTAGGAGAGGAAGGCATTGTGGATACGGGGGCAATTGTGGTAGATCAGAACAAAGAGGGAGGGGAAACAGTCGGTGAGATTGCGACTGCCGTCGCTGAGGTGGTGCTGGAAAATGAAATTGGAGGTCAAGAGGAGATTGAAATAACGGAAAAGGAAGCAGCTGTTTTCAAAGTACCGAGGAGTAAGAGGAAGAATTTAAGGGGTGGTGAAGGGTCTAATTCTAAGAGGAAGGTAGAGATTGATAAATCAGTTGAGGAGGAACAGGTTGTAGAGATGGTGGAGTTTTCTTCTGGGGAGGATAGCGAGAGTGAGTCATCTGACGCGTCACAACAAAATAGCGAGATAAATGGGGTGGAAGGGAGGTATGGGATTGAGAAGGTACGTCAATTTCTGAAGTTGACAAAAGGGAAGAAATATATGCAGGATTACAATGTAACTGATTTTTTCCCTGAAAGTGAATTGTTTATTGAATCAGCAAAGTTTCTGATGTCAAAAATTACAGGGGGAGGTTTGACAAGCCCTGAAATTGCTAGACTCAAGAAAGTGGTCACGAGAGTGATAAGTGATGTAAATTCTAAAGAAAATGAAAGAGTTCAGTTGCAGTTTTAACTCTGTAAAGAGATGTGGTGTCTGTATCTTCCTCTGTATATTTTTTTCATCCATGAGTAGTTTTAAGATTTCTTCTTTAAACGTAAATGGGGCAAGAGATGGTAAAAAAAGAGCCATAGTGTATGAGTTAATTAGGGGAAAGGGAAGTGACATAAATTTTCTACAAGAAACGCATAGTAATTTGGAAAATGAAGTTATGTGGCAACAGGAGTGGGGGGGGACAGTGGTGTGTAGTCATAAAAACTCAAAAAGTGGGGGTGTGGCTATCTTGTTCTCAAAAGGGTTTTTGCCTTTGTCATATGAGGTTGAAGAGGTAGTTGAGGGGAGGTTATTAAAAGTTAGAGCAAGGTATGAAAACATCACTATGTGTCTGATAAATGTATATGCCCCAGTGGTGGCAGTTGAGAGGGTATGTTTTTTAGAGATATTATCAAATACCATTGAGAAATGTAACAATGAAGATTATTTATTTATTGCTGGGGATTTTAACTGCACAGTCAGCGATTTAGATAGAAATCACCAAGAACCTCATATAGCCTCAAGGACTTTTTTAAAACGCCTCATTGTAACACATGAACTGTGTGATATTTGGCGGAGTCAACATGGAGGCACAAGGCAGTACACCTGGGCGCATGTGAGAGAGAACACCATCTCTATGGCCAGGTTAGATAGGTTTTATTGTTTTGAGCATCAATCTCAGGTCTGTAAATCAAGTGTGATAACCCCAGTGGGATTTTCTGATCATTGTTTAATAACAGAGGTGGTGTTCATTAACGATGTAAAACCCAAAAGCGCACACTGGCATTTTAATATAACTTTATTGAGTGATGCTCACTTCAGGAAATGTTTTAGTTTTTTCTGGGAGAGGTGGAGGTCTCAAAAGGCCAGTTTTGTATCCCTTCAACAGTGGTGGGATATAGGGAAAATCCAGATTCAACAATTCTGTAATCAATACACGAGGAATGTCACCAAGGATATCACCAGATCAATGAAAGCCCTAGAGTTTGAAATAGTGGAACTCATGACGTTGGTTGAGACCACAGGAGATCGAGGCCATACGCAGGCCCTCAAGAGGAAAAAAGCTGCATTGGCAGACCTGCTGGGTATCAGAGCACAGGGGGCATTGGTGAGAAGTAAGTTTCAGGGAATCTCTGAAATGGATGCCTCATCCAAATTTTTCTTTGGTTTAGAGAAAAAGAATGGACAAAGAAAAATTATTAATTGTCTTAAATCAGCTGTTGGACAAGAGCTCACTAGCCCTAGTGAAATTAGAAAGAGGGCAGTAGAGTTCTATGCTGAGCTCTACAAGTGTGAGTACAAAGAGGATAAAACAGTGACACAGCAGTTCCTTGATGGGCTCCCACAGGTGGCTGCAGAAGCTCAGGTTGAGCTTGAGCAACCATTGTCTTTGCAGGAGTTATACACTGCATTAAAAGGCATGGAAAATGGAAGGGCACCAGGCATTGATGGGCTTCCCGTTGACTTTTTTAAGTCTTTTTGGGCTATGTTGGGAGAGGATTGGCTAGCAGTAGTTAATGATAGTTTAACCGGAGGGTTACTACCAATAAGCTGCAGAAGGGCTGTCCTCACCCTACTGCCCAAAAAGGGTGACCCTAGGGAGGTGAAGAACTGGAGGCCGGTGGCTTTATTGTGCACTGATTATAAGATCCTGTCAAAGACTTTGTCCAACAGGCTGAGGGAGGTGATGGGGCAAATCATAC
>NC_052319.1:33540889-33608909 GCF_016432855.1 Salvelinus namaycush
AGCCTTTTGGACCTAGACTTGGTTCCAGTTGCAGAGGGAGGTGTTTAGTCGGAAGACACATTTCAGTTGAAGGCATTCAGTTGTACAATTGAGGGCACTATGGTGTTGAACGCTGAGCTGTAGTCAGTGAATAGCATTCTCATGTAGGTGTTCCTTTTGGCCCAGGTGAGAAAGGGCAGTGTGGAGTGCAATAGAGACTGCATCATCTGTGGATCTGTTGGGGAGGTATGCAAATTATAGTCAGTCTAGGGTTTCTGGGATAATGGTATTAATGTGAGCCATGAACAGCCTTTCAAAGCACTTCCTGGCTACAGACGTGAATGCTATGGGTCGGTAGTCATTTAGACAGGTTACCTTAGTGTTCTTGGGCACAGGGACTATGGTGGTCTGCTTGAAACATGTTGGTATTACAGACTCGGACAGGCAGAGGTTGAAAATGTAATTGAAGACACTTGCCAGTTGGTCAGCACATGCTTGGAGTACACGTCCTGGTAATCCGTCTGGCCCTGCGGCCTTGTGAATGTTGACCTGTTTTAAGGTCTTACTCACATCGGCTACGGAGAGTGTGATCACACAGTCGTCCGGAACAGATGATGCTGTCATACATGCTTCTGTGTTGCTTGCCTCAAAGCTCGTCTGGTAGGTTCATGTCACTGGGCAGCTCGCGACTGTGCTTCCCTTTGTAGTCCATAATAGTTTCAAGCCCTGCCACGTCCAACACGCATTGGAGCCGGTGTAGTAGGATTCAATCTTAGTCCTGTATTGACGCTTTGCCTGGTTGATCCATTAGATGCATTAGCTTTCCCTAGTGTTTAGAGATTTGCATTAGCTTTCCCTAGTGTTTAGAGATTTGCATTAGCTTTCCCTAGTGTTTAGAGATTTGCATTAGCTTTCCCTAGTGTTTAGAGATTTGCATTAGCTTTCCCTAGTGTTTAGAGATTTGCATTAGCTTTCCCTAGTGTTTAGAGATTTGCATTAGCTTTCCCTAGTGTTTAGAGATTTGCATTAGCTTTCCCTAGTGTTTAGAGATTTGCATTAGCTTTCCCTAGTGTTTAGAGATTTGCATTAGCTTTCCCTAGTGTTTAGAGATTTGCATTAGCTTTCCCTAGTGTTTAGAGATTTGCATTAGCTTTCCCTAGTGTTTAGAGATTTGCATTAGCTTTCCCTAGTGTTTAGAGATTTGCATTAGCTTTCCCTAGTGTTTAGAGATTTGTTTTGATGAATTGCATGATGTATAAGTTCCAGGTGTTTGTGGTTTGCATTTAACGGTCCAGGGCTCTGAGATATAAGGGTTTGGACTGCAGATTTTGGGGTTTTGGGTTCAGCATTTGCAAGTCACTCTCTAGCCTATGTCCATCGTCTAGTTATTCCTCTTCCTCCATTCTCTATATTAGGTAAAACCGTCTCCAACCCCCTCTACACACACACTCCACTTCTCTCTGTCTGCCTGAGAACTAGCCCATTAATCTCGTGTTCTGTCCTAACATGGTCGTTAGAATTCTATTAGCGGTAAATATTCAATAAGGCCTCACTTAAAGACCCCTGTCCCTCTTATCTGCCCCAGCCCAGCCACAATCGTTACACTGCAACATATTGTATTGTTTAGGCAAACAACAAACAGCAATGTATGGGGAAGGACTGACAATGGCGACTTGAAAGGAAATGTGTTAGCTTAAAGTGGAGCTGACAGTGCTTTAACTACTTAGCAAATATGAAACAAACAGACAATCATAATATCAGTAAAAAAATATCAAATTCCCAGTTTATGCTACAAAACCAACTTTATAAGAGGTTTTAAAAATAGGTTCCACTTGACTAACAATTCCATCACGTACAGGCATTATTGGCAGACTAGAATGATGCAGTTCAAAGCATGATTAGCTAATATAATTCACCAATACATTTCTTGGTAGTCCAAAAAATATTGCTATCAGGATGTAAATCATAGACTGGTACATTGTTTGCTGCCTCCTCACATTAGGGATGCCCTCTTTCAGTTTCAATGCCTCAATCTTTTGGACAAAAACAGATGAATGTAACTATGGCTGGGAATGTCAATACAATCAAACTAGCTAGGGCAATGATCACAAGTCATAATGTGGCTAATAGGCTAGCCTATCTATTCATGTACCTCTTTATTAAGCAAGCCAAAAAACCTGGACCCTAATGTTAGCTAGCTACTGTAGCTTCTGGGAGGATGTCATGTCATTGGAGGAGTAGGTGAGTGATCGACTTTTCCCCCCTCATCCTTTTTTGGTGGTACAGCTAAATGCAGGTGTAAAAAAAAATATTTTTGCTACCTAGCTATGCTGAACTTGAACAACTGTTATCCTGTTAGCATATCTCTTGCTTTCATAAATACACTCTGGCTACCTACTCCAATTACTCTCATCTGAGTGTGACAGAGCAGAGCGCAGAATAATTTATGAATTTACAAACGTGCAGCACCCGCTTATTTACTGACCTGTGTCAGTAAATGTAGGGGGAAATACGAGTCATGATAAAATGTAAACAGCCTAACCAGCTCTGCTAAGGCGAGTGAAATGGTTAGAGTGAGGTGTTCTCCCATTTGTGTCTGGAAGTAGCAAGCCAACTTTAGCCAGTTAGCTTGTGTACTTTACTGCCGTTGAGGAACACACGGATCAACCCCACTCCTCGGCCAGAGGATCCAGGGTCAATCGTGCAGTATGTGCTAGGAGAGCGAAACTCTCTGAATTTACAAACCGATAATCTTACAACGCTCTGAATTTACGAACGACCCAGAGCGCACTCTGACACACTGGCGGAAGTTTATGAACTAGTTGTCACGATCGTCTTTAGGTGAAAGAGAGGACCAAGGCGCAGCGTGATATAAATACATCTTCACTTTATTTGAAGATGAAACTAACACAAACTAGACAAAACAACAAACGACCGTGAAGCTACAAAACGAAAGTGCAGACACACGCTACTAACATCAAACATAGACAATTACCCACAACCTACCTAATGCCTATGGCTGCCTAAATATGGCTCTCAATCAGAGACAACTAATGACAGCTGTCTCTAATTGAGAACCAATCCAGGCAACCATAGACATACATAAACACCTACACTGAACACAACCCCATGAAATCTACAAAAAAAAACTATACAATACAAACACCCTATACGAGACAAAAACACACAAACATCCCCCATGTCACACCCTGACCTAAAATAATAAAGAAAACAAAGATAACTAAGGCCAGGGCGTGACACTAGTTATCAATTAAATGTATTTGCCGTTGATCAAATGGGCTGGCAGGCAGGCAAGTTCCCATTCAGTTGTCAAAATGTGGGTTGGGACAAGCAAGCATTGACAGGCAAGCTGCAGAAGTACGAGCAGGCTACTATTCCCCATCGTTTATCACTGCAATTTTGACGGCCAACTAGCAAAACAAGTTTGAGAGGGTTTATCTAATGTTTAGCTCATCTCGCTCTGGCTAGCATTAGTTGTTGATCTTGTTGTTGTTGATGTGCATAACTGAGGGAGAGAGAGCATACCTGTTCATGGTTGTTTGATCAATAGGACTGTAAAGTTCCCAAATGTAAGAGGACTCCCGTGGTATTTACATATTTTCAGAAATCCATTCAGGTGTATTTTGTGGCTTTTGGCGAATGTGTTCTAATGATCGACTGCCTGTAAAAACATAGCTAGTCCAGTTCAAAGTGAATTATGGCAGGCCCATGTGGCAAATGGCTTATTTGCATCAAGGCCTACTATAGCTCTGATTGGCTGTGGTGCACCGATCTGCATAGACTCCGGTCCTAGATGAGCCAGATGTTTGTGTTAGGTTTATTTACAGCAGTGTCTTTTAGTTGTCCAAACACACAGCCGCTTTCCCACTCTATATTGCTAAAGAATTTTCAGAAATGCCTTACTATACATCATTCCCAAACATTCTAAGAATTTATAAAAACGTGAAAATGACCAAATCTAAGTGTTTCCTTGTCAGCAAATGTAAAATAAAAGAAGTGTCATATTCTTCCAGGGACTGTACATGAACAGATTTTAATAAGATTTCATGTTGCTAAAACGCTGTTAGTTCCACTTTAAGTAAGTTATAGAGAGGGAAAAGGGGATATTGACAGAGATAAAGAGACAGAGGGAAAGAGAGAGAGAGAGCGAGAGAGAGAGCGAGAGAGAGAGAGAGAGAGAGAGAGAGAGAGAGAGAGAGAGAGAGAGAGAGAGATGGCGTGTGACAGAGAACAGCCCATTAGAGAGGTGGCCACCCCTGCAGAGAAGCCAGCAGAACAGCCCACCTCAGCTCCCGACAAAAGTCTTGACACCACAACAGAACAGTCCACACCAGACCCTGACCATAGTGTTGACATCGCAGCAGACAGCTGAAGAACCCCAAGCCCAGGGGATCTCACCCCCTCTGAGCACCCCCCCTGTCAGCCACCCTGATAGCCCTCCTGACAACCCCCCCCCTCCCCCACACACACACCCACTGAGGACATACACAAGACACAGATTGTACTCCTTATATACAAGAAAATGTACTTTTTCCCAAACACAGAGTGTATCAACTCTGGTGTCCAAACACCCATCGCACCCTAGACCTTCTGTCTGAGGACCAACTAGGGTCACCCAGCCACATAATAATACACACAGCCACAAGGACCCGAGAGCACAGCAGGAAATGGTGGCCACATCACTCAAGGGAGGGATTGAAAAAGCCTCTTCTACTTTCCCCAACGCGCAAGTGGTTATCTCCACCCTGCTACCACGAAAAGACTTCCACCCTGCTACCATACAGCGGGTAAACGCAAGTATTTCCCGTGACTGTGTCTCAAAACCAGAGGTTTTCCTGGCCCACCACTCCACCCTGGACTTGAACAGCCTTTACGACCAAGTCTACCTCTACAAGGCAGCAGTGACCACCTTCACCCGGACCCTAAAGGACATCGCCCTCAACGGTCTGCCCCAACACTTCACACAGGAGCAACAGATCAATAGACACCCCGCCCATACTAGCAAGACACTCTCCCCCTGGACCTACACATAGAGGACCCACGCCGAGAAGACCCACCTCAAGACCACAGCACCACCAGCCACATCCACACCCCCACCCCAACCAATCAACACCCCCCCATGTCAACTATGCCCACACCCCATTTAGGCCCCCTCAGATCAAACCTCCATCCTGGAGGGGGAAATCAATCCTTTCCAGGCCCAGGGACATGTACTAGTCTGTGGCGACCTAAATGCAAGAAACAGACAAGAACCTGACACCCTCAGCACACAGGGGGACAAACACCTGCCTGTAGGTGAAAGCATTCCCTCCCCCATATGCCCCCCTAGGCACACCTACAACAACATAACCAACAAAAATGGGCCACAACTCCTGCAGCTCTATTGGACGATGGGTATGTACATAGTCATTGGTAGGCTTCGAGGGGAGCGTTCACTGACACCCCTATCAGATCACAGCAAAATCTACTTGAACAGAGCAATACTCAATCATGAGGCATCAAAACCAAAGGAAATGAATCATTTTAAGAAATGCTATAGATGGAAGGAATGTAGAGTGGAAACCCACCAAAAAACAATTAGCCAACAATTATGGAACAATAAACTTCCTGGACAAAAGGTTCCACTGTAATAGTGAAGGTGTAAACTTGGCAGTATATTAGAACTTTCAGCTTCCTTATCAAATAAAAAAAAAATGAACAGAAACCGAAGAAAACTAACAACAATGACAAATGGTTTGATGAAGAATGCAAAAACCTAAAAAAGAAATTGAGAAATCTATCCAACCAAAAGCAAAGAGACATAGAAAACCTGAGTCTACGCCTTCACTATGCTGAATCACTAGAACAATACATAAATACATTACGGAAAAAGAAGGAACAGCACATCAGAAATCAGCTCAATGTAATTGAAGAATCCATAGACTCTAACCACTTCTGGGAAAATTGGAAAACACTAAACAAACAACAACATGAAGAATTATCTATCCAAAGTGGAGATGTATGGATAACCCACTTCTCCAATCATTTTGGCCCTATAACAAAGAACAAACAGCAAAAACATATACATGATCAAATACAAATCTTAGAATCAACTATTAAAGACTACCAGAACCCACTGCATTCTCCAGTTACATTGAATGAACTACAGGACAAAATACAAGTCAAATGTCTACTGTTTACTGATGATCTGGTGCTTCTGTCACCAACCAAGGAGGGCCTACAGCAGCACCTATTATATCTTCTGCACAGATTCTGCCAGACCTGGGTCCTGACTGTAAATCTCAGTTTGACAAAAATAATGATGTTCCAAAAAAGGTCCAGTCGCCAGGACCACAAATACAAATTTAATCTAGACAACGTTGCCCTAGAGCACACAAAAAACTATACATTCCTTGGCCTAAACATCAGCGCCACAGCGCCAAGGCAAGAGCCTTCTATGCCATCAAAAGGAACATAAAATTCGACATACCAATTAGGATCTGGCTAAAAATACTTGAATCAGTTATAGAACCCGTTGTCATTTATGGTTGTAAGGTCTGGGGTCCGCTCACCAACCAAGAATTCACAAAATGGGAAAAACACCATATTGAGACTTTGCATGCAGAATTCTGCAAAAATATCCTCCGTGTTTAACGTAAAACACCAAATAATGCATGCAGAGTAGAATAGGCCGATACCCGCTAATTACCAAAATCCAGAAATGAGCTTTAAATTCTACAACCACCTAAAAAGAAGTGATTCCCAAACCTTCCTTAACAAAGCCAAAACCTACAGAGAGATGAACATGGAGAAGAGCAAGCTGGTCCTGTGGCTCTGTTCACAAACACAAACAGACCCCACAGAGCCCCAGGACAGCAACACTACAAGACCCAACCAAATCATAAGAAAACAAAAAGATAATTATTAACACATTGGAAATAATTAATTCCAAAAGAGAGCAAACTAGAAGGCTATTTTGCCCTAAACAGAGAGTACACAGTGGCAGAATACCTGACCACTGTGACTGACCCAAAGTCAACGAAAGCTTTGTCTATGTACAGACTCAGTGCGCATAGCCTTGCTATTGAGAAAGGCCACCGTAGGCAGACCTGGCTCTCAAGAGAAGACAGGCTGTGTGCACGCCGTCCACAAAAAGGGGTGGAAATTGAGCTGCACGTCCTAACATCCTGCCAAATGTTTGACCATGTTAGAGACACATATTTCCCTCAGATTACACAGATCCACAAGGAATTCGAACAAACCCAATTTTGAACAACTCTCATATCTATTGGGTGAAATACCACAGTGTGCCATCACAGCAGCAAGATGTGGGACCTGTTGCCACAAGAAAAGGGCAACCAGTGAAAACAAACACCATTGTAAATACAACCCATATTTATGTTTATTTATTTTCAATGTTGTACTTTAACTATTTGCACATCGTTACAACAGTGTATATATACATAATATGACGTTTGAAATGCCTTTATTATTTTGGAACTTTTGTGAGTGTAATGTTTACTGTTAATTTTCATTGTTATTTCACTTTTGTTTATTGTCTATTTCACTTGCTTTGGCAATGTTAACATGTGTTTCCCATGCCAATAAAGCCCTTGAATAGAAACATTGAATTGAGGGAACAGTAAAAGGCAGAGTTGTGCACACATCCCTGCCCTGGGGCCCTCACAGTCCCATATTTAATGAGTTGATTAATTACCTCCATTGAGTGTTTATGTCCTTGTGGTTCTCCTCAGGTACACACTGCTGGGAGGGCCTGATAATTGGGTATACTTTATCATCGATCCCCCTCTTATGGATGACCTGAGAAACCACTCAACTTATTTGTGTCTCTCTCTTCTGCTTTCTCTCCCTCCTCGTTCTATGGTGGGTTCCGAACGTTCCGGGTGTTTTGGAAGGCTGGGGTGAATGTTCTACTGCAGGATGTGAACGGGAACATTCCACTGGACTACACCACCGAGGGAACTGAGACCAGCTACATCATCCGAAAACACCTGGAGGAAAACGGTAACACAACACTCCTTACAGGATTTACTATTGTGTTGTGTGTGTAGTGTTATGTTGTTGTGTTTTGTTGTTGTGTTGTGTTGCTGTATTGTTGTGTTGTGTAGTGTTGTTGTGTAGTGTTCTATTGTTGTGTTGTGTTGATTTCTGTTTTGTAGTGTTGTGTAGTGTTCTGTTATGTATTGTTGTGTTGTTGTGGTGTAGCCCTATTGTTTATTTTGCATAAATGTTCATATAAATCAAATCAAATGTTATTGGTCACATACACATGCGGGTGTAGCGAAATGCTTGTCTTCCTAGCTTCAACAGTGCAGTAGTATCTAACAATTCATAACTATACACACAAATCCACAAATACACACGAATCCCCCAAAAACATTTCCACTGCATTTCAGCCCTGCCACAAAAGGACCAGCTGACATCATGTCAGTGATTCTCTCGTTAACACAGGTGTGAGTGTTGACGAGGGCAAGGCTGGAGATCACTCTGTCATGCTGATTGAGTTCGAATAACAGACTGGAAGCTTCAAAAGGAGGGTGGTTCTTGGAATCATTGTTCTTCCTCTGTCAACCATGGTTACCTGCAAGGAAACACGTGCCGTCATCATTGCTTTGCACAAAAAGGGTTTCACAGGCAAGGATATTGCTGCCAGTAAGATTGCACCCAAATCAACCATTTATCGGAACATCAAGAACTTCAAGGAGAGCGGTTCAATTGTTGTGAAGAAGGCTTCAGGGCGCCCAAGAAAGTCCAGCAAGCGCCAGGACCGTCTCCTAAAGTTGATTCAGCTGCGGGATCGGGGCACCACCAGTACAGAGCTTGCTCAGGAATGGCAGCAAGCAGGTGTGAGTGCATCTGTACGCACAGTGAGGCAAAGACTTTTGGAGGATGGCCTGGTGTCAAGAAGGGCAGCAAAGAAGCCACTTCTCTCCAGAAAAAACATCAGGGACAGACTGATATTCTGCAAAAGGTATAGGGATTGGACTGCTGAGGACTGGGGTAAAGTCATTTTCTCTGATGAATCCCCTTACCGATTGTTTGGGGCATCCGGAAAAAAAGCTTGTCCGGAGAAGACAAGGTGAGCGCTACCATCAGTCCTGTGTCATGCCAACAGTAAAGCATCCTGAGACCATTCATGTGTGGGGTTGCTTCTCAGCCAAGGGAGTGGGCTCACTCACAATTTTGCCTAAGAACACAGCCATGAATAAAGAATGGTACCAACACATCCTCCAAGAACATCTTCTCCCAACCATCCAGGAACAGTTTGGTGACGAACAATGCCTTTTCCCATATGATGGAGCACCTTGCCATAACTAAGTGGCTTGGGGAACAAAATAGCGATATTTTGAGTCGATGGCCAGGAAATTTCCAATATTTTTTTTTAAACAGAAATGTTACATTTACATAAGCATTCAGACCGTTTACTCAATACTTTGTTGAAGCACCTTTGGCAGCGATTACAGCCTCGAGTCTTCTTGGGTATGACGCTACAAGCTTGGCACACCTGTATTTGGGGAGTTTCTCCCATTCCTCTCTTCAGATCCTCTCAAATTTAGTCAGGTTGGATGGGGAGCATTGCTGCACAGCTATTTTTAGGTCTCTCCAGAGATGTTCGATCTGGTTCAAGTCCGGGCTCTGTCTAGGCCACGAATAATTGGACCAAGGCGCAGCGTGAGTAGAGTTCCACATTTTAATGATAGTGAAACTTCCAAAACAACAAAGATATAACGATTGTGAAATACGTAGCGCACATAGGCACTCATACAAAATAATATCCCCCATAGCAGGTGGGAAAAAAGAACACTAAGTATGATCCCCAACTAGAGGTAACGAATATCAATTGCCTCCAATTGGGAACCATACACACACACCAACATAGAAATATAATACCTAGAAACCCCCCTAGTCACGCACTGACCTATTACGAGGGCTCTCTATGGTCAGGGCGTGACAAGCGACTTGTCCCAAAGCCACTCCTTCGTTGTCTTGGCTGTGTGCTTGGGATCGTTGTCCTGTTGGAAGGTGAACCGTTGCCCCAGTCTGAGGTCCTGAGAGCTCTGGAGCAGGTTTTCATTAAGGATCTCTAATGTACTTTGATCTTTGCCTCGATCCTGACTAGTCTCCCAGTCCCTGCCACTGAAAAACATCCCCACAGCATGATGCTGCCACCACCATGTTTCACCGTAGGGATGGTGCCAGGTTTCCTCCGGACGTGACGCTTGGTACTCAGGCCAAAGAGGTTATTGGTTTCATTTTGGTTTCATCAGACCAGAGACTCTTTTTTCTCATGGTCTGAGAGTCTTTAGGTGCCTTTTGGCAAACTCCAAGCTGGCTGTCATGTGTCTTTTACTGAGGAGTGGCTTCCGTCTGGCCACTCTAACATAAAGGCCTGATTGGTGGAGTGATGCAGAGATGGTTGTTCTTCTGGAAGGTTTTCCCATCTACACAGAGGAACTCTAGAGCTCTGTCAGAGTGACCATCAGGTTCCCTGACCTAGGCCCTTCTCCCCCGATTGCTCAGTTTGGCCGGTCGGCCAGCTCTAGGAAGAGTCTTGGTGGTTCCAAATTTCTTCCATTTAAGAATGTTGAAGGCCACTGTGTTCTTGGGGACCTTCAATGCAAAAAGTTCTAAAATCCAGTTTTTTATTTTGTCATGACGTATTCTCCATGATGATAATTGTTTTTTAAAATACATTTTGGAATAAGGTTGTAACGTTAAAAACAATGTGGAAAGAGTCTGAGTACTTCCGAAGGCACTGTAGTGCAGCAGCCTCTAAGGTGCAGGGTTGAGTAACCTGGTGGTAGCCGGCTAGTGATTGCTGTTTAACTTGGATGGCCTTGAGATAGAAGCTGTTTTTCAGTCTCTCGGTCCTAGCTTTGATGCACCTGTACTGAACTCGCCTTCTGGATTATTGTGGGTGAACAGGCCGTGGCTCGGGCGGTTGATGTCCTTGATGATCTTTTTGGCCTTCCTGTGACATCGGGTGCTGTATGTGTCCTGGAGGGCAGGCAGTGTGCCCCAGTGACGCGTTGGGCAGACCGCACCACCCTCTGGAGAGCCCTGAGGTTACGGGAAGTGCAGTTGCCGTACCAGGTTGTGATACAGCCTGACAGGATGTTCTCAATTGTACATCTGTAAAAGTTTGTGAGGGTCTTAGGGGCCTAGACAAATTTATTCAGCCTCCTGAGGTCGAAGAGTCTGTGTGGGTGGACCATTTCAGATCGTCAGTGATGTGTACGCCGAGGAACTTGAAGCTTTTCACCTTCTCCACTGCGGTCCATCAATGTGTATAGGGACGTGCTCTCTCTGTTTTTTCCTGAAGTCCACGATCAGCTCCTTCATTTTGTAGACATTGAGGGAGAGGTTATTTTCCTGGCACCACTCCGCCAGGGACCTCACCGCCCCCCTGTATTCGGTCTCGTCATTGTTGATAATCAGGCTTACTACTGTTGTGTCGTCTGCAAACTTGATGATTGAGTTGGTGCGTGGCCATGCAGTCACTGGTAATCAGGGAGTACAGGAGGGGGCTGAGAACACACCCTTGTGGGGCCCCTGTGTTGAGGATCAGTGGAGCGTGTTGTTTCCTATCTTCACCACCTGGGGTGGACCGTCAGGAACTCCAGGAGCAGTTGCACAGGGTGGGGTTCAGACCCAGGGCCCCGAGCTTAATGATGAGCTTGGAGGGCAATATGGTGTTGAATGCTGAGCTATAGTCAATGAACATCATTCTTACATAGGTATTCCTCTTGTCCAGATGGGATAGGGCAGCGTGCAGTGCGATGGTGATTGCATCATCTGTGGATCTATTGGGGCGGTATGCAAATTGAAGAGGGTCTAGGGTGTCATGTAAGGTGGAGGTGATATGATCCTTAACTTGCCCCTCAAAGCACTTCATGATGGCAGAAGTGAGTGCTATGGGGCGATAGTCATTTAGTTCAGTTACCTTTGCTCTCTTGGGTACAGGAACTATAGTGGACATCTTGCAGCAAGTGGGGACAGCAGACTGAGATAGGGAGAGATTGAATATGTCCGTGAACACTCCAGCCAGCATGCTCTGAGGTCGCGGCTAGTGATACCATGATACCGGCAGCCTTGCGAGGGTTAACACGCTTAAATGTCTTACTCACGTCGTCCACAGAGGACAAGAGCCCACAGTCCTTAGGAGCGGACAGCCATCTTTCCTCCAGTGAATAGTATTTTTTTCAATCTTTGCCAAGTTTCCACCCCCACACAATGACTCTGATGAGGACCTATTATTTCAGCAGTGAGATATTTTGTTGTAGTCCATATAACATCTCTGCGTGTTAATTTACTGCCTGCTGTAGTGCTCATTTGCATCTTATCATGGCAATTAAAGAAAGAGACTGAATAGAAAAGGAACTGAAGAGAAAAAATTACTGAAATATAATGGTTCATTTCTCATTCATGAGATAATGTCTTAATTGTGTCCACATGCAATTATAACATGAGATGAGGAGACAGACTTAATGAGAAGGAATGTTCCCATGGACGGTTGGCTGATGTATTGACAGAGGAAAAGGTCTTTATACTGTATGTGGGTTTGTGTGTGGGGGGGTGTCCAATCCAGCCCAGGCCTATCGAGCCCAGCCCTGTCTAGCCCTATCCAGCCCTATTGGTCCCAGCCCAACTTAGTCCAGCCCAGCCAAGGCGAGCCCAGCCCAACCTAGCCCAGCCATATCCAGCCCTATTCAGCCCTATCCAGCCTATCCCAGTCAGTCCAATCCAAACCAGCCCAGCACAGCTAATCCAGCACACTGTGTCCATATCTAACTGAGCTCAGACTGATGGTTATGGTCCAGCTCCCTGGCAGGGTGTTGGAGGCCCTAACATGCTAATGTGTTAGCAGGACCACTGTTGGTCCTGTACAGACACCATCCATCTGCCTCAGAGTAAAAGCCACTTAGCCCCTCCATCAATACAGAGCACGGATAGATGGATAGACAGAGAGAGGGGGATGACAGCCTGACAGAGTGTGGACCACATACCATCCTCACCTCTCCCTCCATCCCTGGGGTAGCATCAGGCGTATGGTGATTTATTATTACTGTGTGGGGGAGAGTTCTAGGCAGGTCATTTGGGATACAAGTCCATGTCTGAGGACACATGGAGATGACGTGGAAACCGGCCACTAGGGGCAACAGAGAGCACTGTTACCTTCAAACAGGTCTTGGTTTTGCTAGGGGGTTCTGGGCGGTGATGGTGGATGGGCATAAGCATCTGCCTCTGATTCCAAAGGTTGCAAGTTCGAATCCAGCGATAGGAAGTTGTTTTTGTGTTGTTGTTTTTTTTGCCTATCCCAAACCCTAACTGAAAAAATGTGTAGTTAATGTCTCAACTCAACCTTAAACGCTTCGAAATGCAATGTTTGCAACAACTTCGAAATGTGATGTTTGAGAAACATGGATAAACGTCTAATTTTGACGTGAGACAGTGAGAACAAGTTGGAGATTTCCTCCTATACCCCCAACTCCCTCTCTCCACTCGCCTTGTCTCTTTCTTTCCACTCTCCCTCTTTCCTCTCTCCCTCTCTACTCTCCTCTCTCCATTTCTCCACTCTACCTTTCTCCACTCCTTTCTCCCTCTCTCCACTCCCCCCCTCTCTGCTCTCCACTCTCGCCACTCTCCTTCTCTCCACTCTCCCTCTCTCCACTCTCACTCTCTACACTCCCATCTCGCCTTTCTCCACTTTCCACTCTCACTCTCTCCACTCTCGCCACTCTTTCCACTCTCATCTCTCCCTCTCGCCACTCACTCTTACTTTCTCCACTCTCCTCTCTCCCTTTCTCCACTCTTACTTTCTCCACTCTCCACTCTCCTCTCTCCCTTTCTCCACTCTTACTTTCTCCACTCTCCTTCTCTTCACTCTTCCTTTCTCCACCTTCCTCTCCCCACTCTTCCTTTCTCCACTCTCCTCTCTCCTCTCTCCCTCTCCTACTCTCTCCACTCTCACACTCTCCACTCTCCCGCTCTCCCTCAGTCCCACCCTCAGACTCACCATGCATACTCATGTCCGACAATGTGCAACTGTCAATTGTTCTTACTTTTTTAAGGCACTCGTCATCTTGTCAAGATACTGTTGCTAACTTTCTTTTGCAGATGCCACAGTATAAATGTGACATGAGCTTACAGTACGCTCTGATATTCATGTATCTATCCTTTCAGTTAACTTCCTCTGACTTCTGATTCTGACCCACTTTACATTTCCCAAAGAGCTACGGTCATCACTCATCCTGTGAGGTGTGTGTGTGTGTGTGTGTGTGTGTGTGTGTGTGTGTGTGTGTGTGTGTGTGTGTGTGTGTGTGTGTGTGTGTGTGTGTGTGTGTGTGTGTGTGTGCCGGCCGGTGTGTGGGGGCCAGTGTGGGTGTGTGTGGGCCGGTGTGTGGGGGGACCGGTGTGCGTGTGAAGGTTAAGTTCTCCCTCAGGCTGACTGACAGTAGAGTACCTCACTCCAGCGAGGAATGAAGAAGGTCAACAGAGATGGGAGAGAGAACGAGATGAGACAGAAATGGCAAAGAGAAAAGAGGAGAGATGACAGCCCCGATTGGAGTAGAGACTGAAATACAGAGAGAGAGAGAGAGAGAGAGAGAGAGAGAGAGAGAGAGAGAGAGAGAGAGAGAGAGAGAGATAAAGAGAGAGAGAGAGAGAGAGAGAGAGAGAGAGAGAGAGAGAGAGAGAGAGAGAGCGAGAGAGAGAACGATCCCCCAAGCTCATCCGTCTTTAGTCACATGACAGATGGGACTGCAGAAGTCACCTCAGATATCACTCTACACCACACACACACACACCCACACACACACACACACACGCACACGCACACGCACACGCACACGCACACGCACACACACACACACACACACACACACACACACACACACACACACACATGCATCTCAGCCCCACCTGCCTGTGACCTGTCTGGAGTGTCCCTTGCTCCCCCATGCCATCATGGCCCCTCCCCTCATCCCAAACCCCCTATAGCTGATCTCTATCCCCTCATGCCCACGCCTCTCTCTCCTCTTCCCGCTGTGGCACACTACCATGTCACACTCTAGAAGTCTCTGTTGCCATAGTAACATGGCTATGTTATGTAGTAAGCTGTAGCTACACTTTGCATGTAGTCCATGATGAAAATATGAGTAAATTCAATGGATCTTTGAAATGTCCGTGGTAGCAGAGAGCAGGATGTGCCTTGTGACAGAATGAACACTCTTTCTCGTGAATGTCCCAGCCACCTGATTATCTCAACCAATCATGGCTAGGCAAGATTCAGTATTTTCTCAGTGTCTAAACAGCTTTGTGATTTCACATTTTATTAATATTTACAGATTAAGAGTTTGTTTGTTTGTTATTAAGGCACAAGAAAGTTCACTTTCAAAAAGGCATTTCCGCAAAAAAGCGCATTTCCATCCAATGTCTTTTATTTAGTTCTAATGCATTCTGTAAAGGGTCACAGTGTGTGTGTGTGCATGGGGTGTGTGTTTGCTGTACTAAGATGTGTGTGTTGATGTGTAGTTCCAGGTGTAGATGTGCCGTCCATGCACACCATGCGTACCCAGAGGCCCAGCACCATGTTGTCTGATGTTAGACAGCTGGTCTCCAGCAGGGGCAGTCTCAACCTACGCAACGATGACGGGGTCACTCTGGTGAGTACCTACCTGTTCTCCTCTATTATCTCTTTCTTTCTCTCTCTCTCTCTCTATGTCTCTCTTTCTCTCTCTCCCTATTCTCTCTCTCTCTCTTTCTATGGCTCTCTTTCTCTCTCTTTCTATGGCTCTCTTTCTCTCTCTCTCTCGATATATATATAGTATATCACAAAAGTGAGTACACCCCTCACATTTTTGTAAATATTTGAGTACATCTTTTCATGTGACAACACTGAAGAAATGACACTTTGCTACAATGTAAAGTAGTGAGTGTACAGCTTGTATAACAGTGTAAATTTGCTGTCCCCTCAAAATAAACACATAGCCATTAATGTCTAAACCGCTGGCAACAAAAGTGAGTACACCCCTAAGTGAAAATGTCCAAATTGGGCCCAAAGTGTCAATATTTTGTGTGGCCACCATCATTTCCAGCACTGCCTTAACCCTTAACCCCATTTGAGGATGCCCCACAGATGCTCAATAGGGATTAGGTCTGGAGACATGCTTGGCCAGTCCATCACCTTTACCCCCAGATTCTTTAGCAAGGCAGTGGTCGTCTTGGAGGTGTGTTTGGGGTCGTTATCATGTTGGAATACTGCCCTGCGGCCCAGTCTCCGAAGGGAGGGGATCATGCTCTGCTTCAGTATGTCACAGTACATGTTGGCATTCATGGTTCCCTCAATGAACTGTAGCTCCCCAGTGCCGACAGCACTCATGCAGCCCCAGACCATGACACTCCCACCACCATGCTTGACTGTAGGCAAGACACACTTGTCTTTATACTCCTCACCTGGTTGCCGCCAAACACGCTTGACATCATCTGAACCAAATAAGTTCATCTTGGTCTCATCAGACCACAGGACATGGTTCCAGTAATCCATGTCCTTAGTCTGCTTGTCTTCAGCAAACTGTTTGTGGGCTTTCTTGTGCATCATCTTTAGAAGAGGCTTCCTTCTGGGACGACAGCCATGCAGACCAATTTGATGCAGTGTACGGCGTATGGTCTGAGCACTGACAGGCTGACCCCCCACCCCTTCAACCTCTGCAGCAATGCTGGCAGCACTCATACGTCTATTTCCCAAAGACAACCTCTGGATATGACGCTGAGCACGTGCACTCAACTTCTTCGGTCGACCATGGCGAGGCCTGTTCTGAGTGGAACCTGTCCAGTTAAACCGCTGTATGGTCTTGGCCACCGTGCTGCAGTTCAGTTTCAGGGTCTTGGCAATCTTCTTATAGCCCAGGCCATCTTTATGTAGAGCAACAATTCTTTTATTCAGATCCTCAGAGAGTTCTTTGCCATGAGGTGCCATGTTGAACTTCCAGTGACCAGTCAGTATGAGGGACTGTGAGAGCGATGACACCAAATTTAACACACCTGCTCCCCATTCACACCTGAGACCTTGTAACACTAACGAGTCACATGACACCAGGGAGGGAAAATGGCTAATTGGGCCCAATTTGGACATTTTCACTTAGGGGTGTACTCACTTTTGTTGCCAGCGGTTTAGACATTAATGGCTGTGTGTTGAGTTATTTTGAGGGGACAGCAAATTTACACTGTTATACAAGCTGTACACTCACTACTTTACATTGTAGCAAAGTGTCATTTCTTCAGTGTTGTCACATTAAAAGATATACTCAAATATTTACAAAAATGTGAGGGGTGTACTCACTTTTGTGATATACTATATATATATGTGTCTCTCTCTCTGTGTCTCTCTCTCTATGTCTCTTTCTCTCTCTCTCGCTCTCTTTCTCACTCTCTCTCTGTCACTCAATTAAATTCAATTGACTTTATTGACATGGCAAGTTCATTATTACTTACATTGTCAAAGTATACATATAAACAAATATATATATATTTATATGGGATTACCATGGGATTAATGGGATTACCATTAACAACAACTAAATCAAATCAAATCAAATCAAGTTTATTTTATATAGCCCTTCGTACATCAGCTAATATCTCGAAGTGCTGTACAGAACCCAAGCCTAAAACCCCAAACAGCAAGCAATGCAGGTGTAGAAGCACGGTGGCTAGGAAAAACTCCCTAGAAAGGCCAAAACCTAGGAAGAAACCTAGAGAGGAACCAGGCTATGAGGGGTGGCCAGTCCTCTTCTGGCTGTGCCGGGTGGAGATTATAACAGAACTATGCCAAGATGTTCAAAATGTTCATAAGTGACAAGCATGGTCAAATAATAATCATGAATAATTTTCAGTTGGCTTTTCATAGCCGATCATTAAGAGTTGAAAACAGCAGGTCTGGGACAGGTGGCGGTTCCATAACCGCAGGCAGAACAGTTGAAACTGGAATAGCAGCAAGGCCAGGTGGACTGGGGACAGCAAGGAGTCATCATGCCCGGTAGTCCTGACGTATGGTCCTAGGGCTCAGGTCCTCCGAGAGAGAGAAAGAAAGAGAGAAGGAGAGAATTAGAGAGAGCCAAGATTTTCAAAATGTTCATAAATGACAAGCATGGTCAAATAATAATCAGGAATAAATGTCAGTTGGCTTTTCATAGCCGATCATTAAGAGTTGAAAACAGCAGGTCTGGGACAGGTAGGGGTTCCGTAACCGCAGGCAGAACAGTTGAAACTGGAATAGCAGCAAGGCCAGGCGGACTGGGGACAGCAAGGGACAGCAAGGAGTCATCATGCCCGGTAGTCCTGACGTATGGTCCTAGGGCTCAGGTCCTCCGAGAGAGAGAAAGAAAGAGAGAAGGAGAGAATTAGAGAGAGCCAAGATTTTCAAAATGTTCATAAATGACAAGCATGGTCAAATAATAATCAGGAATAAAAGTCAGTTGGCTTTTCATAGCCGATCATTAAGAGTTGAAAGCAGCAGGTCTGGGACAGGTAGGGGTTCCATAACCGCAGGCAGAGCAGTTGAAACTGGAACAGCAGCAAGGCCAGGTGGACTGGGGACAGCAAGGAGTCATCATGCCCGGTTTGCCGTGACGTATGGTCCTAGGGCTCAGGTTCTCAGAGAGAGAGAGAAAGAAAGAGAGAACGAGAGAATTAGAGAGAGCATACTTAAATTCACACAGGACACTGGATAAGACAGGAGAAGTACTCCAGGTATAACCAACTGACCCTAGCCCCCCGACACATAAACTACTGCAGCATAAATACTGGAGGCTGAGACAGGAGGGGTCAGGAGACACTGTGGCCCAATCCGATGATACCCCCGGACAGGGCCAAACAGGAAGGATATAACCCCACCCACTTTGCCAAAGCACAGCCCCCGCACCACTAGAGGGATATCTTCAACCACCAACTTACAATCCTGAGACAAGGCCGAGTATAGCCCACAAAGATCTCCACCACAGCACAAACCAAGGGGGGGCGCCAACCCAGACAGGAAGATCACGTCAGTAACTCAACCCACTCAAGTGACGCACCCCTCCTAGGGACGGCATGAAAGAGCACCAGTAAGCCAGTGACTCAGCCCCTGTAATAGGGTTAGAGGCAGAGAATCCCAGTGGAGAGAGGGGAACCGGCCAGGCAGAGACAGCAAGGGCGGTTCGTTGCTCCAGAGCCTTTCCGTTCACCTTCACACTCCTGGGCCAGACTACACTCAATCATATGACCTACTGAAGAGATAAGTCTTCAGTAAAGACTTAAAGGTTGAGACCGAGTCTGCGTCTCTCACATGGGTAGGCAGACTGTTCCATAAAAATGGAGATCTATAGGAGAAAGCCCTGCCTCCCGCTGTTTGCTTAGAAATTCTAGGGACAATTAGGAGGCCTGCGTCTTGTGACCGTAGCGTACGTATAGGTATGTACGGCAGGACCAACTCGGAAAGATAGGTAGGAGCAAGCCCATGTAACGCTTTATAGGTTAACAGTAAAACCTTGAAATCAGCCCTTGCCTTAACAGGAAGCCAGTGTAGGGAAGCTAGCACTGAAGTAATATGATCAAATTTCTTGGTTCTAGTCAGGATTCTAGCAGCCGTATTTAGCACTAACTGAAGTTTATTTAGTGCTTTATCCGGGTAGCCGGAAAGTAGAGCATTGCAGTAGTCTAACCTAGAAGTAACAAATGCATGTATTAATTTTTCTGCATCATTTTTGGACAGAAAATTTCTGATTTTTGCAATGTTACGTAGATGGAAAAAAGCTGTCCTTGAAACAGTCTTGATATGTTCGTCAAAAGAGAGATCAGGGTCAAGAGTAACGCCGAGGTCCTTCACAGTTTTATTTGAGACGACTTTACAACCATCAAGATTAATTGTCAGATTTAACAGAAGATCTCTTTGTTTCTTGGGACCTAGAACAAGCATCTCTGTTTTGTCCGAGTTTAAAAGTAGAAAGTTTTCAGCCATCCACTTCCTTATGTCTGAAACACAGGCTTCTAGCGAGGGCAATTTTGGGGCTTCACCATGTTTCATTGAAATGTACAGCTGTGTGTCATCCGCATAGCAGTGAAAGTTAACATTATGTTTTCGAATAACATCCCCAAGAGGTAAAATATATAGTGAAAACAATAGTGGTCCTAAAACGGAACCTTGAGGAACACCGAAATGTACAGTTGATTTGTCAGAGGACAAACCATTCACAGAGACAAACTGATATCTTTCCGACAGGTAAGATCTAAACCAGGCCAGAACTTGTCCGTGTAGACCAATTTGGGTTTCCAGTCTCTCCAAAAGAATGTGGTGATCGATGGTGTCAAAGGCAGCACTAAGGTCTAGTAGCACGAGGACAGATGCAGAGCCTCGGTCTGACGCCATTAAAAGGTCATTTACCACCTTCACAAGTGCAGTCTCAGTGCTATGATGGGGTCTAAAACCAGACTGAAGCATTTCGTATACATTGTTTGTCTTCAGGAAGGCAGTGAGTTGCTGTGCAACAGCTTTTTCAATTTTTTTTGAGAGGAATGGAAGATTCGATATAGGCCGATAGTTTTTTATATTTTCCGGTTCAAGGTTTGGCTTTTTCAAGAGAGGCTTTATTACTGCCACTTTTAGTCAGTTTGGTACACATCCGGTGGATAGAGAGCTGTTTATTATGTTCAACATAGGAGGGCCAAGCACAGGAAGCAGCTCTTTCAGTAGTTTAGTTGGAATAGGATCCAGTATGCAGCTTGAAGGTTTAGAGGCCATGATTATTTTCATCATTGTGTCAAGAGATATAGTATTAAAACACTTAAGTGTCTCTCCCGATCCCAGGCCCTGGCATAGCTGTGCAGATCCAGGACAGCTAAGCCCTGGAGGAATACGCAGATTCAAAGAGGAGTCCGTAATTTGCTTTCTAATGGTCATGATCTTCTCCTCAAAGAAGTTCATGAATTTATTACTGCTGAAGTGAAAGCCATCCTCTCTTGGGGAATGCTGCTTTTTAGTTAGCTTTGCAACAGTATCAAAAAGAAATTTTGGATTGTTCTTATTTTCCTCAATTAAGTTGGAAAAGTAGGATGATCGAGCAGCAGTGAGGGCTCTTCGGTACTGCACGGTACTGTCTTTCCAAGCTAGTCGGAAGACTTCCAGTTTGGTGTGGCGCCATTTCCGTTCCAATTTTCTGGAAGCTTGCTTCAAAGCTCGGGTATTTTCTGTATACCAGGGAGCTAGTTTCTTATGACAAATGTTTTTCGTTTTTAGGGGTGCAACTGCATCTAGGGTATTGCGCAAGGTTAAATTGAGTTCCTCAGTTAGGTGGTTAACTGATTTTTGTCCTCTGATGTCCTTGGGTAGGCAGAAGGAGTCTGGAAGGGCATCAAGGAATTTTTGTGTTGTCTGAGAATTTATAGCACGACTTTTGATGCTCCTTGGTTGGGGTCTGAGCAGATTATTTGTTGCGATTGCAAACGTAATAAAATGGTGGTCCGATAGTCCAGGATTATGTGGAAAAACATTAAGATCTACAACATTTATTCCATGGGACAAAACTAGGTCCAGAGTATGACTGTGGCAGTGAGTAGGTCCAGAGACATGTTGGACAAAACCCACTGAGTCGATGATGGCTCCGAAAGACTTTTGGAGTGGGTCTGTTGACTTCTCCATATGAATATTAAAATCACCAAAAATTAGAATATGATCTGCTATGACTACAAGGTCTGATAGGAATTCAGGGAACTCAGAGAGGAACGCTGTATATGGCCCAGGAGGCCTGTAAACAGTAGCTATAAAAAGTGATTGAGTAGGCTGCATAGATTTCATGACTAGAAGCTCAAAAGACGAAAACGTCATTTTTTTTTGTGTAAATTGAAATTTGCTATCGTAAATGTTAGCAACACCTCCGCCTTTGCGGGATGCACGGGGGATATGGTCACTAGTGTAACCAGGAGGTGAGGCCTCATTTAACACAGTAAATTCATCAGGCTTAAGCCATGTTTCAGTCAGGCCAATCACATCAAGATTATGGTCAGTGATTAGTTCATTGACTATGACTGCCTTTGAAGTGAGGGATCTAACATTAAGTAACCCTATTTTGAGATGTGAGGTATCACGATCTCTTTCAATAATGGCAGGAATGGAGGAGGTCTTTATCCTAATGAGATTGCTAAGGCGAACACCGCCATGTTTAGTTTTGCCCAACCTAGGTCGAGGCACAGACACAGTCTCAATGGGGATGGCTGAGCTGACTACACTGACTGTGCTATTGGCAGACTCCACTAAGCTGGCAGGTTGGCTAACAGCCTGCTGCCTGGCCTGCGCCCTATTTCATTGTGGAGCTAGAGGAGTTAGAGCCCTATCTATGTTAGTAGATAAGATGAGAGCACCCCTCCAGCTAGGATGGAGTCCGTCACTCCTCAGCAGGTCAGGCTTGGTCCTGTTTGTGGGTGAGTCCCAGAAAGAGGGCCAATTATCTACAAATTCTATCTTTTGGGAGGGGCAGAAAACAGTTTTCAACCAGCGATTGAGTTGTGAGACTCTGCTGTAGAGCTCATCACTCCCCCTAACTGGGAGGGGGCCAGAGACAATTACTCGATGCCGACACATCTTTCTAGCTGATTTACACGCTGAAGCTATGTTGCACTTGGTGACCTCTGACTGTTTCATCCTAACATCGTTGGTGCCGACGTGGATAACAATATCTCTATACTCTCTACACTCGCCAGATTTAGCTTTAGCCAGCACCATCTTCAGATTAGCCTTAACGTCGGTAGCCCTGCCCCCTGGTAAACAGTGTATGATCGCTGGGTGATTCGTTTTAAGTCTAATACTGCGGGTAATGGAGTCGCCAATGACTAGGGTTTTCAATTTGTCAGAGCTAATGGTTGGAGCCTTCGGCGTCTCAGACCCCGTAACGGAAGGAGTAGAGACAAGAGAAGACTCAGCCTCAGACTCCGACTCGCTACTTAATGGGGAAAACCGGTTGAAAGTTTCTGTCGGCTGAATGAGCGACACCAGTTGAGCATTCCAACAGCATTTCCCTCCAGAAGCCATGAGAAAGTTGTCCGGCTGCGGGGACCGTGCGGGGGGGTTTATACTAACGTTAGTATCTGTACTTACTGGTGGCACAGACGCTGTTTCTTCCTTTCCTGCACTGAAATTACCCTTGCCTAACGATTGCGTCTGAAGCTGGGCTTGCAGCACAGCTATCCTCGCCATAAGGCGATCGTTCTCCTGTATATTATGAGTACAGCGACTGCAATTAGAAGACATCATGTTAATGTTACTACTTAGCTTCGGCTGTTGAAGGTGCTGACGAACCATGTCCAGATAAAGCGTCCGGAGTGAAAAAGTTGAATGAGGGAAAAAAGTTGCGATGGAAAAACTAAAAATATAAACGGTAATTAAAAAGAAAAAAAAAACGTAAAGTTGTCAGCTAGCAAAGTAAAGTTGGTAACAAAACGCACAGCAACAAAACGCACAGCAACACGTCTGCAAATTCAACTACAACAACAATATTAATCAGAACAACAATACATTAAAGCAACAGTAGTAGACCAGTCTCAACATGACTGAGAAGACACATTACATGGTATGAAAAACAAAACAAAACAAGATGGGAAATATTATCGACATTACATTGCACTTTTCACTGGCTGTCCCTCAGGTTGTGGCAGGAGGCCACATATTTGGCTCATTACCCAATAAAATATTAGATTTTTTCTTCATCTTTTATAGTTTCAAATTCTTTGTATTGAATTATAATTTTGGGAAAGAAATATTATCTTCGGTCTGAGTATTTGTCACAGTGTAATAGGAAATGCAGCTCTGTCTCTACCTCTCCCCTGGAGCAGAGTGAGCACAGCCTGTCCTCTCTGGGCAGCCAGGTTTGTCTGTGACGACCGGTCTCTATAGCCAGACTGTGCTCACTGAGTCTGTACCTAGTCAATGTTTTCCTCAGTTTTCTATCAGTCACAGTGGTCAGATAGTCTGCCACCAAGTACTGTCTGTTTAGAGCCAAATAGCATTGAAGTTTACTTTGATTTTTTGTTGTGTCTTTCCAATAGGTGATCTATTTTTCTTTTTGTTTTGTGATGATTTGGTTGGGCCAGATTTTCTGAGTGCTGTCCTGAGGCTCTATGGGGTTGGTTTGGGTTTGTGAACTGAGCCTCAGAACAGGCTGGCTGAGGGGACTCTTCTCTGGTTTCATCTCTTGACATTGTAGAGCTGTGTGATGGAATGTTTTGGGGTCACTTGTTTTTAGATGGTTGTAAAATTTGATGGCTCTTTTTTCTATTCGAATGAGGAGGGGTTATTGGCCCAATTCTGCTCTACATGTGTTATTTGGAGTTTTTCTTTGCACTTGCAATACAGTCTTGCAAAACTCTGCATGCAGTATTTCGATTGGATGTTTGTCCCATTTGGTGAATTCATTATTAGAGAGTGGATCCCATACTTCACTGCTATATAGAGCAATTGGTTCTATAACCGATTGGAAAATGTTGAGCCAGATTCTAATTGGATTTTCGATTTTAATGGTCCTTTTAATGGCATAGAATCTTCTTCTTGCTTTGTCTCTCAGCTCATTCACAGCCATGTGAAAGATACCTGTGTTGCTGATATTTAGTCCTAGATATGTGTGGTTTTTGGTGTGTTCTAATAGAACTGTGTCCAAATAGAATTTATATTTGTCATCCTTATTTCCGGACCTTTTTTTGGAACATTATATTCGGGTTTTTTAGGTTAATGGTCAGAGCTCAGGTCTGACTGTCACGGTTGTGTGGAGAGACGGACCAAGGCGCAGCGTGATTAAAGTTCCAAATATTTATTTACACGAAACTTCCAAACAAAAAAAGGAAACAAACAACGAACCGTGACATCAGAGGTGCCACATGCACTAACTCAAAACAAGATCCCACAAAGCACAGTGGGGTAATGGCTGCCTAAATATGATCCCCAATCAGAGACAACGACAAACAGCTGCCTCTGATTGGGAACCATACCAGGCCAACATAGACATAAACAACCTAGATTAGAACAACCCCCTAGTCACACCCCGACCTAACCAAAATAGAGAATAAAAAAGGCTCTCTATGGTCAGGGCGTGACACTGACTGTAACGGCGTTCCTCCTCCTCTTCATCCGAAGAGGAGGAGCAGGGATTGAACCAAAATGCAGCGTTTGAATTCGACATATTATTTATTAAACAAAACAGAAAACACGACGAACACGAAACACTTGAAAATCTACAAAATAACAAACGCAGTCAACAGACCTGGACACGAACTTACATATAACGTGAAGAACGCAATAACAGGAAAACTGACTACATAAAAAGAACGAACGTACAAACAAACCGAGACAGTCCCGTGTGGCGCGACAAACACAGACACAGGAGACAACCACCCACTAACAAACAGTGTGAAAACACCTACCTTAATATGACTCTCAATCAGAGGAAATGAAAACCACCTGCCTCTAATTGAGAGCCATATCAGGTCACCCTTTAAACCAACATAGAAACAGAAAACATAGACTGCCCACCCAAACTCACGTCCTGACCAACTAACACATACAAAACTAACAGAAAACAGGTCAGGAACGTGACATAACCCCCCCCTCAAGGTGTGAACTCCGGGCGCACCAGCACAAAGTCTAGGGGAGGGTCTGGGTGGGCATCTGACCACGGTGGTGGCTCAGGCTCTGGGCGAGGTCCCCACCCCACCATAGTCAATCCCAGCTTACGTCTCCCCCTTAGAATGACCACCCTCATCTTACACCCACTAAATTTAAATGTTAACCTTAAGATAAGGGGCAGCACCAGGACAAGGGGCAGCACCGGAATAGAGAGATAGCTCAAGACCGAGAGGTAGGTCAGGATAGAGAGGTAGCTCAGGATAGAGGGGCAACTCCGGACTGAAGGGCAGCTCCGGACAGAGAGACAGCTCTGGACTGAGGGACAGTTCTGGATCAATGGCAGCTCTGGGCTGAGGGGCAGCTCATGACTGGCTGACGGCTCTGGACGCTCATGGCTGGCTGACGGCTCTGGACGCTCATGGCTGGCTGACGGCTCTGGACGCTCATGGCTGGCTGACGGCTCTGGACGCTCATGGCTGGCTGACGGCTCTGGACGCTCATGGCTGGCTGACGGCTCTGGACGCTCATGGCTGGCTGACGGCTCTGGACGCTCATGGCTGGCTGACGGCTCTGGACGCTCATGGCTCACTGGCGGCTCTGGACGCTCATGGCTCACTGGCGGCTCTGGCAGATCCTGTCTGGTTGGCGGCTCTGGCAGATCCTGTCTGGTTGGCGGCTCTGGCAGATCCTGTCTGGTTGGCGGCTCTGGCAGATCCTGACTGACGAATGGCTCTAGCGGCTCCTGACTGACTAACGGCTCTGACTGCTCGGGACAGACGGATGGCTCAGACGGCGCTGGGGAGACGGATGGCTCAGACGGCGCTGGGGAGACGGATGGCTCAGACGGCGCTGGGGAGACGGATGGCTCAGACGGCGCTGGGGAGACGGATGGCTCAGACGGCGCTGAGGAGACGGATGGCTCAGATGGCGCTGCGGAGACGGATGGCTCAGATGGCGCTGCGGAGACGGATGGCTCTGGCTGATCCTGTCTGGCGGAAGGCTTTTGCTGCTCCTGTCTGGCGGAAGGCTCTAGCGGCTCCTGTCTGGCGGAAGGCTCTAGCGGCTCCTGTCTGGCGGAAGGCTCTGTAGGCTCATGGCAGACGGGCGGCTTTGCAGGCTCATGGCAGACGGGCGGCTTTGAAGGCTCATGGCAGACGGGCAGTTCATGCGGCGCTTGGCAGACGGACAGCTCAGGCGCCGTTGGGCAGACGGCAGACTCTGGCCGGCTGAGACGCACTGTAGGCCTGGTGCGTGGTGCCGGAACTGGAGGCACCGGACTGGAGACACGCACTTCAAGCCTAGTGCGGGGAGCAGGGACAGGGCACACTGACCTCTCGAAGCGCACTATAGGCCTGGTGCGTGGTACCAGCACTGGTGGCACCGGGCTGAGTGCACGCACATCAAGACGAGTACGGGGAGAAGGAACAGTGCGTACAGGGCTCTGGAGACGCACAGGAGGCTTAGTGCATGGTGCCGGAACTGGAGGCACTGGGCTGGAGACACGCACCATAGGGAGAGTGCGTGGAGGAGGAACAGGGCTCTGGAAACGCACTGGAAGCCTGGTGCGTGGTGTAGGCACTGGTGGTACTGGGCTGGGGCGGGGAGGTAGCGCCGGAAATACCGGACCGTGAAAGCGTACTGGCTCCCTTGAGCATTGAGCCTGCCCAACCTTACCTGGTTGAATGCTCCCCGTCGCCCACCCAGTGCGGGGAGGTGGAATAACCCGCACCGGGCTATGTAGGCGAACCGGGGACACCATGCGTAAGGCTGGTGCCATGTAAGCCGGCCCAAGGAGACGCACTGGTGGCCAGATATGTAGAGCCGGCTTCATGGCACTTGGCTCAATGCTCAATCTAGCCCTACCAGTGCGGGGAGGTGGAATAACCCGCACCGGGCTATGCACACGTACAGGAGACACCGTGCGCTCTACTGCGTAACACGGCGTCTGCCCGTACTCCCGCTCTCCACGGTTAGCCTGGGAAGTGGGCGCAGGTCTCCTACCTGCCCTTGGCCCACTACCTCTTAGCCCCCCCCCCAAGAAATTTTTGGGGTTTCTTCACGGGCTTCCGTGCTAGCCGCGTACCTTCATAAATCCGGTCTCTCTCTCCCGTTGCCTCCGCTCTCCTAATCGCCTCCAGCTGTTCCCATGGAAGGCGATCTCTTCCAGCTCGGATCTCCTCCCATGTGTAGCAACCTTTTCCATTTAACACGTCCTCCCATGTCCACTGCTCGAACTCACGCTGCTTGGTTCTGGATGAGTGGGTGGTTCTGTAACGGCGTTCCTCCTCCTCTTCATCCGAAGAGGAGGAGCAGGGATTGAACCAAAATGCAGCGTTTGAATTCGACATATTATTTATTAAACAAAACAGAAAACACGACGAACACGAAACACTTGAAAATCTACAAAATAACAAACGCAGTCAACAGACCTGGACACGAACTTACATATAACGTGAAGAACGCAATAACAGGAAAACTGACTACATAAAAAGAACGAACGTACAAACAAACCGAGACAGTCCCGTGTGGCGCGACAAACACAGACACAGGAGACAACCACCCACTAACAAACAGTGTGAAAACACCTACCTTAATATGACTCTCAATCAGAGGAAATGAAAACCACCTGCCTCTAATTGAGAGCCATATCAGGTCACCCTTTAAACCAACATAGAAACAGAAAACATAGACTGCCCACCCAAACTCACGTCCTGACCAACTAACACATACAAAACTAACAGAAAACAGGTCAGGAACGTGACACTGACAGAACCTGTGAAGACGATCTAGGTGCCGCTGTAACCCCTCTTTAGTGGGAGACAGCAGCACCAGGTCATCTGTGTACAGCAGACACTTGATTTCAGTGTTGTGTAGGGTCATACCAGGTGCTTCCGATTCTTCTAATGTTTTTGCCAATTCATTAATGTAGATGTTAAATAGTGTTGGACTTATTGGGCAGCCCTGTTTCACTCCCCGTACCTGAGAGAAGAAGTCTGTTTGCTTGTTGCCAATTTTAACCGCATATTTGTTTTTAGTGTACATTGATTTAATAACATCATATGTTTTCCCTCCAATACCACTTTCTATTAGTTTATAAAAAAGACCTTCATGCCAAATTTAATCAAATGCTTTCTCGAAATCTACAAAACACAAGTAGATTTTGCCTTTGTTTTGGTTTACTTGTTTGTCAATTAGAGTGTGGCGGGTGTCAATGTGATCTGTTGTACGATAATTTTTTAGAAATCCAATCTGGCTTCGGCTCAGGACGTTGTGTTCGTCAAGAAAATGGTGTAGTCTTCTATTTATAATACTGCAGAGAATTTTCCTCAAGTTGCTGTTAAGGCAAATTCCTCTGTAATTTGTTGGTTCAAATTTTTCTTCATTTTTATCGATTGATGTGATCAATCCCTGGTTCCAAATATCAGGGAAAATACCTGCAGTGAGGATAACGTTGAAGAGTTTGAGTATAGCCAATTTGAATTTGTGGTCTGTATATTTCATCATTTCATTTAAAATACCATCAGCACCACAGGCCTTTTTGGATTGGAGAGTGCAGAGTTTTTCCAATAATTCTTCTTCTGTAATTGGGGTATCCACAGGATTCTGATAGCCTTTGACTGCTGATTCAAGGATTTGTAAGTTTTCTTGTATATATTTTTGTTCTGGGCTCTTTGTTATATTGCTGTAGAGGTTTTCAAAGTGATTTCTCCACATATCCCTATTTTGGATAGCAAATTCCTCCTGATGAGGTTTGTTTAATTTATTCCAATTCTCCCAGAAGTGGTTTGATTCTAGGGATTCCTCAATTACATCCAGCTGTTTTCTAATGTGCTGTTCCTTTTTTGTTCTTAGGGTGTGTTTGTATTGCTTCAGTGTTTCCCCATATTGAAGGCGTATATTTTTGTTGTCTAGTTCTCAGTGTTTTTGATTAGATATATTTCTCAATGACTTTCTTAGATTTTTGCAATCATTATCAAACCATTTTTCATTTTCTGTTATTTCTGGTTTGCTCTTATGCTTCTTTAGATTAGCCAAGGAGGCTAATTTGTCAAATATAAAGTTTATGTTCCAAACAGCCAAATTTACACCTTCATTGCTGAAGGAGAATGTTAAGGCTAAAAAGTTGTCCAGGAGAGATTGTATTTTTTGGCTACTAATTGCTTTTTGGTAGATGTCTGTACTGTTTGCACTCCATCTATAGGCCTGTTTAGTCCCACGTAATTTATTGGGCCGTGATGCTTCGTGGTTGGGTTCCGCTCTTCTCAGATACACTGTGATTTTACTGTGGTCTGAGAGACGTGTTAGTGGAGTTAGTGGTCACTCTCTCTCTCTCTCTCTCTCTCTCTCTCTCTCTCTCTCTCTGTCACTCTCACTCGCTCTGTCTCTTTCTCTCTTGTTAACATTTCCAAAGCAAGTGAAGCAGATAATTAATAAAAGTGAAATAAGGTATTTAATAGCAGTAGCAAGGCTATGCTCACTGAGTCTGTACATAGTCAAAGCTTTCCTTACGTTTGGGTCAGTCACAGTAGTCAGGTATTCTGCCACTGTGTACTCTCTGTTTAGGGCCAAATAGCATTCTAGTTTGCTCTGTTTTTTTGTTAATTCTTTCCAATATCTTTTTGTTTTCTCATGATTTGTTTGGGTCTAATTGTGTTGCTGTCCTGGGGCTCTGTGGGGTCTGTTTGTGTTTGTGAACAGAGCCAGCTTGCTTAGGGAACTCTTCTCCAGGTTCATCTCTCTGTAGGTGAGGGCTTTGTTATGGAAGGTTCGGGAATCGCTTCCTTTTAGGTGGTTCTAGAATTTTTCTGGATTTTGATAATTAGTGGGTATTGGCCTAATTCTGCTCTGCATGCATTATTTGGTGATTTACTTTGTTCAAAAGGATATTTTTTCAGAATTCTGCATGCAGAGTCTCAATTTGGTGTTTGGCCCATTTTGTGAATTATTGGTTGGTGAGCAGACCCCAGACCTCAGTCTTTCAATCTCTGTCTCTCTCTCGCTCTCTCTCTCGCTCTCTGTCTCTCAATTCAATTTCAATTTAAGGGCTTTATTAGCATGGGAAAGATATGTTAACATTGCCAAAGCAAGTGAACTACATAATAAACAAAAGTGAAATAAACAATAAAAATGTACAGCAAACATTACACTCCAAAATAATAAAGACATTACAAATGTCATATTATGTGCAAATAGTTCAAGTACAAAATGGATATTGGTTCTATTTAGAATGGTGTTTGTTCTTTAGTGGTTGACCTTTTCTTGTGGCAACAGGTCACAAATCTTGCTGCTGTGATGGCACACTGTGGTAGTTCACCCACATGGGAGTTTATCAAAATTGGATTTGTTTTTCGAATTCTTTGTGTATCTGTGTAACCTGAGGTAAATATGTGTATCTAATATGGTCATACATTTGGCAGGAGGTTAGGAAGTGTAGCTCAGTTTCCACCTAATTTTCTCTCTCTCTCTCTCTCTCTCTCTCTCTCTCTCTCTCTCTCTCTCTCTCTCTCTCTCTCTCTCTCTCTCTCTCTCTCTCTCTCTCTCTCTCTCTCTCTCTCTCTCTCTGTGTCATTTCTGCTCTCCCTTTATCACACTCTCTTACTCTATATTGATTTATGTATACAGTAGATTTGTAGGTGTGTTTATTTAACCATCTCTCTCCTTCTCTCTCTCCTTCTCTATCACTCTATCCTTCTCTCTCTAGCTCCACATAGCGTGTGCTAGCGGCTACAGAGAGGTGGTTTCTGTGCTGCTGGAGCACGGGGTGGACCCTCAGCCCTCCGACAACAGCTATTGGACACCTCTCCACCTGGCTGCCAAATATGGACAGGTACTGACTGTCATGTCACTGTACATTCACCAATCCACTCCTGTCAGATCCATAGAGGTGAACAGGACTTTGATTAGTGAATTAGCAATTTTCTAAAATTATTTTCAGCCTTAATCTTGTATGGTAATGTAGAATGTTTAACAATTGGCTGGGAATCAATCATTTTTAATATATAGTTTTTAAATCAGTATTTGGTGGCTAGTTTATAGACCGCTATTGTCTGGCTAGTTTAAAAACCAGTATTGACTACTGGATAGTTTCTAGACCAGTATTGACTACTGGATAGTTTCTAGACCAGTATTGACTACTGGATAGTTTCTAGACCAGTATTGACTACTGGATAGTTTCTAGACCAGTATTGACTACTGGATAGTTTCTAGACCAGTATTGACTACTGGATAGTTTCTAGACCAGTATTGACTACTGGATAGTTTATAGATCAGTATTGACTACTGGATAGTTTATAGACCAGTATTGACTACTGGATAGTTTATAGACCAGTATTGACTACTGGATAGTTTATAGATCAGTATTGACTACTGGATAGTTTATAGACCAGTATTGACTACTGGATAGTTTATAGACCAGTATTAACTACTGGATAGTTTATAGACCAGTATTGACTACTGGATAGTTTATAGACCAGTATTGACTACTGGATAGTTTATAGACCAGTATTGACTACTGGATAGTTTATAGACCAGTATTGACTACTGGATAGTTTATAGATCAGTATTGACTACTGGATAGTTTATAGACCAGTATTGGCTACTGGCTCTTCTATTCCTTTACCTTGTCTCTCTATGAGACCCATGGGAAAATAACATGTCTAACACAAATCTCCTCCGTCTCTCTCTCTCTCTCTCTCGCTCTGAAGATAAACAGGTATTTTTGGGCCTATTTATCAGACCGTAGCTCAAAGTGCTGGCACGTCAGTGCATGGATTCATGAATGCCTTTTAGATGACTGGTTTGATGGTGTTTCTCACAGGGATGAAGATTGATTGTAGGATAGTGATGGGATGATGGGGACGGGGGGATGAGGGGGGGTATGAGGGAAAGGGAAGCAGTCGTGGTAAAATCTTGCGTACACGTTCCACTATTTAATGACATTACTGGGGCTCTATGGTTGGGGTGCTGACAAAGAGAATGTATTCATATTTAGAATGGTTATTTTCCTTCTTTGTTCCTCTATTACCCACAGGCCAGGTTTCTTCTCTATAGTGTTTTACTGTAAAGTCTCTCTTCCTTTCTGTTACCTCTCTAGCGTACTGTCCATACCTCATCCCTCACACACACACACACACACACACACACACACACACACACACACACACACACACACACACACACACACACACACTAGTGTGTGTATAGGCAGGAATGTCAGTTTTTCCTCCCTCAAGGATCGGTGTGAAAGTTTTGGTTAAATAGATCGGGGGACGCCAAATGTCCGCTCTAATAAGACATTGATAAGAAAATCACCCATGCAATGAGTTGTGTGTGTGTATGCAAGCCTTTGTTTCTGAGTCTATACATACTGTAAGTGCATTTGAGTACATGGTGACAGAGACTTCCTCTGCCGTGCTAAGTCTCCTCAGCACTCCACACTTGATTACAGTCCCTACCCACTTCACTGGAGGCTGGGTCTGGCACTGCATGCAAACTAGACACTGACACATACAATAATGAACCTGCTCAGCGTTGTCATCAACAGGCACATTCAGAGAGCAGGTGACAGCCTCATCGCACCGTCTCTGAAACACTTTATATTACAAGTATGTTTATAGGTTAAATAAAATGGTTATGGAATTAGGCTAGGTTAACTAATTATAAACAACAAAATATGTAGCCTACAATTAGGTTGCATTTCTCTCTTGATTCCACCACTGCTGTCTATTAGTAACTGTATGGAGGTCAGTAATGTGGTGTTCGGTTGTTTATGGGTCACTACTGTTGCAGGTTGCTGTTTGCTTCAGTCACGGCAACGTTAGGTCATACAATCATGCAGTAAACTCAGCGATCCCTGTAACCATAGAACTGGTATTTCACTGACACACGTAACAGGCTAATATTTCACTATCCTGCGTAAACAACTCTCCCTCGAAGCCCATGGACGGAAGCCTATTACTGTAGTTAATTAGGCTTCTTTTTCTCCTTCGCTAGCTCTCGCGTCTCCCTGAGCTTTCCCTGATACTTATCTGACCTTTGATGCCAGACAGGTGGTCATTACCATCGTGACAGTGACGTGGTGAAGGTGTATGTATAAAGTTTTGAGTGGAGTATGTGGATTCGTGCCTTGTGGCCTGGCTGTGGTTTTAACTCTCCCTGTGTATCTTTCTTTCTTTCTCTCTATCTCTTTCTCTCTCCCTCCGCCTCTCTCACTCCCTCTCTACCTCTCTCTCTCTCTCTCTCCCTCTCTGTCTCTATATCTCTCTATATCTCTCTCTCTCTCTCTCTCTCTCTCTCTCTCTCTCACACACACACACACACACACACACACACACACACACACACACACACACACACACACACACACACAAACACACTGTATCTACTGTATCTCTTGCTATCATGGTATACAATCAGTGTTGGCATCCCCATATCCTCTTTACTGAGGAAAAAACACTGGCATTTACCTCTTCCACTAGTACCGAGAGGGAGTTGATGAAAGGAGAGTTTACTGTAGCAATGCAATATAGCACAGAGCTATGGCGCATAGTCTAACAGACCGGTGTTTACTGTCAAACCAATGGATAAGCATGTCTGAATAGATCTCAGTCGTTTTCACCTCATTGTGATGTGTGTATCAAGTATTGATAGATGATCTCTCACACACTGCCTCAGGCATGCCATCCTTTACACATCATCATGCATATAGGAACCCATCCTTTACACATCATCATCATGCATATAGGAACCCATCCTTTACACATCATCATGCATATAGGAACCCATCCTTTACACATCATCATGCATATAGGAACCCATCCTTTACACATCATCATCATGCATATAGGAACCCATCCTTTACACATCATCATCATGCATATAGGAACCCATCCTTTACACATCATCATCATGCATATAGGAACCCATCCTTTACACATCATCATGCATATAGGAACCCATCCTTTACACATCATCATCATGCATATAGGAACCCATCCTTTACACATCATCATCATGCATATAGGAACCCATCCTTTACACATCATAATCATGCATATAGGAACCCATCCTTTACACATCATAATCATGCATATAGGAACCCATCCTTTACACATCATCATGCATATAGGAACCCATCCTTTACACATCATCATGCATATAGGAATCCATCCTTTACACATCATCATGCATATAGGAATCCATCCTGTACACATCATCATGCATATAGGAACCCATCCTGTACACATAATCATGCATATAGGAACCCATCCTTTACACATCATCATGCATATAGGAACCCATCCTTTACACATCATCATGCAGAGAGGAACCCATCCTTTACACATCATCATGCATATAGGAACCCATCCTTTACACATCATCATGCATATGGGAACCCATCCTTTACACAGCATCATCATGCAGAGAGGAACCCATCCTTTACACATCATCATGCATATAGGAACCCATCCTTTACACATCATCATGCATATAGGAACCCATCCTTTACACATCATCATGCATATAGGAACCCATCCTTTACACATCATCATGCATATAGGAACCCATCCTGTACACATAATCATCATGCATATAGGAACCCATCCTGTACACATAATCATCATGCAGAGAGGAACCCATCCTTTACACATCATCATGCAGAGAGGAACCCATCCTTTACACATCATCATGCATATAGGAACCCATCCTTTACACATCATCATGCATATAGGAACCCATCCTTTACACATCATCATGCATATAGGAACCCATCCTTTACACATCATCATGCAGAGAGGGACCCATCCTTTACACATCATCATCATGCAGAGAGGAACCCATCCTGTACACATCATCATGCAGAGAGGAACCCATCCTTTACACATCATCATCATGCAGAGAGGAACCCATCCTTTACACATCATCATCATGCAGAGAGGAACCCATCCTTTACACATCATCATGCCGAGAGGAACCCATCCTTTACACATCATCATCATGCAGAGAGGAACCCATCCTGTACACATCATCATCATGCAGAGAGGAACCCATCCTTTACACATCATCATCATGCAGAGAGGAACCCATCCTTTACACATCATGCAGAGAGGAACCCATCCTTTACACATCATCAGCATGCAGAGAGGAACCCATCCTGTACACATCATCATGCAGAGAGGAACCCATCCTTTACACATCATCATCATGCATATAGGAACCCATCCTTTACACATCATCATCATGCAGAGAGGAACCCATCCTTTACACATCATCATCATGCAGAGAGGAACCCATCCTGTACACATCATCATGCAGAGAGGAACCCATCCTTTACACATCATCATCATGCAGAGAGGAACCCATCCTTTACACATCATCATCATGCAGAGAGGAACCCATCCTTTACACATCATGCAGAGAGGAACCCATCCTTTACACATCATCATGCAGAGAGGAACCCATCCTAAACACATCATGCAGAGAGGAACCCATCCTTTACACATCATCATCATGCAGAGAGGAACCCATCCTGTACACATCATCATGCAGAGAGGAACCCATCCTTTACACATCATCATCATGCAGAGAGGAACCCATCCTTTACACATCATCATCATGCAGAGAGGAACCCATCCTAAACACATCATGCAGAGAGGAACCCATCCTTTACACATCATCAGCATGCAGAGAGGAACCCATCCTGTACACATCATCATGCAGAGAGGAACCCATCCTTTACACATCATCATCATGCATATAGGAACCCATCCTTTACACATCATCATCATGCAGAGAGGAACCCATCCTGTACACATCATCATGCAGAGAGGAACCCATCCTTTACACATCATCATCATGCAGAGAGGAACCCATCCTTTACACATCATCATCATGCAGAGAGGAACCCATCCTTTACACATCATGCAGAGAGGAACCCATCCTTTACACATCATCATGCAGAGAGGAACCCATCCTTTACACATCATCATCATGCAGAGAGGAACCCATCCTAAACACATCATGCAGAGAGGAACCCATCCTTTACACATCATCATCATGCAGAGAGGAACCCATCCTGTACACATCATCATGCAGAGAGGAACCCATCCTTTACACATCATCATCATGCAGAGAGGAACCCATCCTTTACACATCATCATGCAGAGAGGAACCCATCCTTTACACATCATCATCATGCAGAGAGGAACTCATCCTTTACACATCATCATCATGCAGAGAGGAACCCATCCTTTACACATCATCGTGCAGAGAGGAACCCATCCTAAACACATCATGCAGAGAGGAACCCATCCTTTACACATCATCATCATGCAGAGAGGAACCCATCCTTTACACATCATGCAGAGAGGAACCCATCCTTTACACATCATCATGCAGAGAGGAACCCATCCTTTACACATCATCATCATGCAGAGAGGAACCCATCCTTTACACATCATCATCATGCAGAGAGGAACCCATCCTTTACACATCATCGTGCAGAGAGGAACCAATCCTAAACACATCATGCAGAGAGGAACCCATCCTTTACACATCATCATCATGCAGAGAGGAACCCATCCTTTACACATCATGCAGAGAGGAACCCATCCTTTACACATCATCATCATGCAGAGAGGAACCCATCCTTTACACATCATCATGCAGAGAGGAACCCATCCTAAACACATCATGCAGAGAGGAACCCATCCTTTACACATCATCATCATGCAGAGAGGAACCCATCCTTTACACATCATCATGCAGAGAGGAACCCATCCTTTACACATCATCATGCAGAGAGGGACCCATCCTTTACACATCATCATCATGCAGAGAGGAACCCATCCTTTACACATCATCATCATGCAGAGAGGAACCCATCCTTTACACATCATCGTGCAGAGAGGAACCCATCATTTTCACATCATCATGCTGAGGAACCCATCCTTTACACATCATCAGAGGAACATTGTCATCTCACCACAAATCAAGAATCACATAGGTAGGAGGAAAGAGAGATATGTAAGAGAGGGATGGGAATAAATAGAGGGATGGGGATTAAACGGATTAAAGAGAGGGAGAGAGAGAGAGATAGAGACTACTGTTTGCTGATGATCTCGTGCTTCTGTACTTGTGGTGACAGAGATATAAAGGGCAGAAGAGGAAGATAAAGAGATCTAAGGCAGAAAAGATCATGGGTGAGGCTGAGATGAGATGATGACAGCTACATATCAGACAACTGTTTTTGTAGATATGGATATGGTATTAGGTACATATCAGACAACTGTTTTTGTAGATACGGATATGGTATTAGCTACATATCAGACAACTGTTTTTGTAGATATGGATATGTATTAGGTACATATCAGACAACTGTTTTTGTAGATATGGATATGGTATTAGGTACATATCAGACAACTGTTTTTGTAGATACGGATATGGTATTAGCTACATATCAGACAACTGTTTTTGTAGATATGGATATGGTATTAGCTACATATCAGACAACTGTTTTTGTAGATATGGATATGTATTAGGTACATATCAGACAACTGTTTTTGTAGATATGGATATGGTACCAGCTACATATCAGACAACTGTTTTTGTAGATATGGATATGGTATTAGGTACATATCAGACAACTGTTTTTGTAGATATGGATATGGTATCAGCTACATATCAGACAACTGTTTTTGTAGATATGGATATGGTATTAGGTACATATCAGACAACTGTTTTTGTAGATATGGATATGGTATTTTCTGTGAAATAATAAAGGTGTATGTCTCTGTCTGTCCGTCTCTCCCTGCAGACAAGCATCGTTAGCCAGCTGCTGAAGCACAGAGCAGATCCAACTCTCCTAAACTGCCACCAAAACAAGCCCTCAGGTATAATACAGTGACACACACGCACACACACACACACACACACACACACACACACACACACACACACACACACACACACACACACACACATACGCTAGGCAGGTTGTAATGAAGCAAATAGATGGCTTTCGATTGGTTCAGCTGAGTTATCTACACAGCCTACTGTTCCAGTGATCCATCAGATAACCCACTAGAGTCGATTGACGCACCGGTGCATATATCTAAGTTACATAACAAAAAAGTCGGCATCAAAATCTGTCAGTTTAAACTAGAAACATGTGTTTTATTGCATTGAATGTGTCTCAGTCTGCCAGTGTTGCACTTCCTCATCTGTGGTGAAAGTTGACAGAGTGATGTTTGTCAAATGAGTTTTATTGACCGCAACATATGTTTATGTAAACCAAATTCAACTGTACATACACTTAGGTTGGAGTCATTAAAACTTGTTTTTCAACCACTCCACAAATTTCTTGTAACAAACTATAGTTTTTGCAAGTTGGTTAGGACATTTACTTTGTGCATGACACAAGTCATTTTTCCAACAATTGTTTACGAACAGATTATTTCACCTATAATTCACTGTATCACAATTCCAGTGGGTCAGAAGTTTACATACACTAAATTGACTGTGCCTTTAAACAGCTTGGAAAATTCCAGAAAATGATGTCATGGCTTTAGAAGTGTGTGTGTGTGTGTGTGTGTGTGTGTGTGTGTGTGTGTGTGTGTGTGTGTGTGTGTGTGTGTGTGTGTGTGTGTGTGTGTGTGTGTGTGTGTGTGTGTGTGTGTGTGTGTGTGTGTGTGTGTGTGTGTGTATTAACCAAACATAAAATTAACACTCCACACTCTGACAGATCGTATATTTGGACACACAAACACATACACATAGAGACAGACACACACACATGCACATACACACTGAGAGAACAGCTCATCGGAGCTGATGTGATTCATTCCATAGTGGGTATGAAGCTAGAATACCATTACTCAAGTACATTATCTTTCATTTATTTATAGAAGCACTAACATGATTACTTCTCATTTCATGTGCATGTGTGTGTGTATGCATGATTGTGTGTGTGTATGCATGATTGTCTGTGTGTGTGTGTATGCATGATTGTCTGTGTGTGTGTGTATGCATGATTGTGTGTGTGTGTGTATGCATTGTGTGTGTGTGTCTGTGTATGCATGATTGTGTGTGTGCGTACAGTTTGTGTGTGCCCGCGTGTTTGTGTGTGTGCATGCATGTCTGTGTATGCGTGTGTGTGAGGAGTTGAGAGACAGCTCCTTGTCGCTGTTTGCGATAACACGCAGGATCTATGGGCTTCTGTTTCATCTGTCTGCAGCGATGTATCTGTTGTCTCTCCTGCTGTTAGGGATGTTATTCTTAACCTGTCTATTCCCCTGGGCTCCCTGCCTCAACACCACAGGCATGAAATCCCCAGGGGAAATAGACTTTTTCCTTTGACTGGACAGCATACAGAGCTGCAAGAGTTGCTAGTTAACTTCTAGTTCCTCCCAAACCCAGATCCGGGAGCACCCCCACCAGTAAAAAAGCTGACTAGCATAGCCTAGCATAGCGTCACAAGTAAATACTAGCATCTAAATATCATTAAATCACAAGTCCAAGACACCAGATGAAAGATACACTTCTTGTGAATCCAGCCATCATTTCTGATTTTTAAAATGTTTTACAGGGAAGACACAATATGTAAATCTATTAGCTAACCACGTTAGCAAAAGACACCACTTTTCTTACTCCACCATTTTTTTACTGCATCAGTAGCTATCACAAATTCGACCAAATAAAGATATAAATAGCCACTAACCAAGAAACAACTTTATCAGATGACAGTCTGATAACATATTTATTGTATAGCATATGTTTTGTTAGAAAAATGTGCATATTTCAGGTATAAATCATAGTTTACCATTGCAGCCACCATCACAACTCTCCCCAAAGCGACTAGAATAACTACAGAGAGCAACGTGTATTACCTAATTACTCATCATAAAACATTTCTTAAAAATACACAGCGTACAGCAATTGAAAGACACAGATCTTGTGAATCCAGACAATATTTCAGATTTTCTAAGTGTTTTACAGCGAAAACACAATATAGCGTTATATTAGCTTAGCACAATAGCAAACCACACAACAGCATTGATTCCAGCCAAACATAGCGATAACGTATTCACCACCAAAATATATTAATTTTTTCACTAACCTTCTCAGAATTCTTCAGATGACAGTCCTGTAACATCATATTACACAATGCATATAGAGTTTGTTCGAAAATGTGCATATTTAGCGGCACAAATCGTGGTTATACAATGAGAAAAGTTGCCAAGCTGCCCAGAAAATGTCGGGCGCCATCTTGGAGAGGCACCTATTCTAATCAATAAATAATCATAAACTTGACTAAAAAATACAGGGTGGACAGCAAATGAAAGACAAATTAGTTCTTAATGCAATCGCTTTGTTACATTTTTAAAATTAACGTTATTGCGCAATACAGCGTGCGCTAAAGCAAGGCTACACTGAAATTAATGGCGGCTTATGCATTTAACATTTTTCAACAGAACAACGATTTATCAGCATAAATAGTTCTTACTTTTTGATGACCTCCCATCAGAATCTTGGGAAAGGTGTCCTTTGTCCAGAACAATCGTCTTTTGGTTGAAAGCTGTCCTCTTGTCCTGTCGAAATAGCCGCTAACGTTCGGCATGTGCCGGAAAGGTGTCCAACTCTTGAAAGCGCGTCACAAAGAAATGCCAGAAAATCGCAATAAACTGATATAAATTGCTATAAGTCGGTTTAAATTAACTACCTTATGATGTCTTTAACAACTATAACGAATAAAAACATGACCGGAGATATAGAACTGGCAAAACAAAAGCTTGGCAGGAGCCCACTCTGATGTCCCTACTGCGCCAGGCGCACCGTTGAAAAGGACGGTACTTCCGCTCCAGGGTCTTATATAAGGTCCCAGATTGCGCAATCCACTCCATTCAAATTCTCACCACTTACTGACATCTAGAGGAAGGCGTATGCAGTGTTTGTAGCCCCACAGCGTACATAGGGACTTATAAACTGACCCCAGAACAGGGACCTCGATTTCAGAAATCTCACTCCCTGACAGGAAATGTGCTGCAGAATGAGTCCTGTTTCACTCAGAGACATAATTCAAACGGTTTTAGAAACTAGAGAGTGTTTTCTATCCAATAGTAATAATAATATGCATATTGTACGAGCAAGAATTGAGTACGAGGCAGTTTAATTTGGGAACACATTTTTCCAAAGTCGAAATAGCACCCCCCATAGGCTCAAGAGGTTTTAATAACCAAATGCAATGCCACAGCATGCTGAAGTGCAATGCCTTTGAAACCCCCAGAGAATAACATGTAGAACTGTGTTACTGCAGTGTGTAATGTAGAGACTGTCTAAAGCGTTGAATGTCAGTGTACCCCAGATGTGGATGTTGAGGGAAAGGAGGAGAGAGACTCGTACTCTCCATGTCAATCTCTCCATCATAGTGTGAGATAGGCCTATTGCAGCCTCCTCCCTACACTCCTCATCCAATAGTGGAATCAGAAACTCTCTTTAGCAGTAATCAATAGTCCATTCTAACATGTAGGTTTAACTCAGGGATAGATGTGACACCACAGGGAGACATAATCCCGTCGTTTTCGCTTAGACTCCACCCGATGTGTGCGTGCGTGCAAGAGAGAGAGAGAGAGACAGAGAGACAGAGCGACAGAGAGAGAGAAATGTTGTCACTGTATGAACTAAAAGAGGATAAAGCTGTATCCCTCCCCTGTGCCCTGTTAGACCTCATTACAGATGGAGGGGATCTTAACTCCTCTCTGAAGCTCAGATGGATCGATCCTCAGTGGGGTTCACACTCTGTCTCAGCACTGGCATATCCATATGGATGGGTTTGGATGAGCCCTTGGTGAATTAGCCTAGAATGATTTAGATCTCAAAGTGTCCCTTTGAATAGTATTGTCTATTTAACGTGTCATTAATGTTCAGAGTATTGATCTTGGAGAACATTTTATGTGTTTCATAAATTGGCCGGTGTTCAACATAAATGTCTATGCAACATTCTATATCTTTGCAGCTAGATAGAGGCTAATTTCAAGCGCTGAAATTGAAAGTACTGAAAGTACCAGTGACTACAACGTCTCCTGATCACTATACTGTAGTTAAGCAATAAGGTCAGAGGGCGTGTGGTATATTGGCCATATACCCCAAATGCCTGAGGTGCCTTATTGCTATTATAAACTGGTTACCAACATAAATAGAACAGTAAACAAGTATTTTTGCGTCATATTGTCTGATATACACACGGCTAAAATGATGTTTCAGCCAATCAGCATCCAGGATTCAAACTACCCGATTTATCATGCTTAGTAATACATTTGTAACAGTCTGACAGACAGTCTTTCTCATTTTTAACCCTTAGTGGTTAGTCTCTTAACCCGCTGTGTTCCCTGTCCTGGTTCCAGGCATAGCAGCATCCGACCCCATCATGAACATGCTGCTGAGAGCAGAGGAATGCTGGGTAGAGAGACTGAAGGACCCCTCTGTCCCACCTGCCCCTACAGACAAACGCTACGATGGAGGCGAACACGACCACACCATCCCCGTCAAGAACCTGTGAGTTTGATGATCAATTCATCAAATGATCAAATGACCTCACTTATCTATATTACGCATACAATATAGTATTATTATTTTTCTTCTACTTTTTACCCCTTTTTCATGGTATCCAATTGGTAGTTATAGTCTTGTCTCATTGCTGCAACTCCTGTACGGACTTGGGAGAGGCGCAGCCCCAGGGTCTCCCGGTCGCGGCCGTCTGCGACAGAGCCTGGACTCGAACCAGGATCTCTAGTGGCACAGCTAGCAACTGCAATGCAGTGCCTAATGCCATACATTATAGTTTAAGATGTTCCGGTATCAGTATTCAAAAGCAAATGATTTGCTTAGTAATAATTTTACCTCCCACACAACCCTGTAGGACCCCCCTGTCCATGCCCCTCTCTAAGAGGGACAGTCTGTTGGAGAAGTGTGCCATGTTCAGGGAGTTGGGAGGGGGGCTGAGCAGATATCCTTCACAGGACAACGGTCTAGATGGACCCACAGGACCCAGCAAACTGGAGCAGGCAAGTACACTCAACATCTGCACTACAACGAAGTGTACACTCAATATGTTCACTACTGCTATACACTTCAGATATCTACTGCAGAAAAGTGTACACTTACTGTACGGGAAACCAAGTCCATGTGTGGTTGCTATGGTAACCTGTGGGGTGTGGTGTTGCAGGTGAAGTTGATGCCTCCGGCGCCTAATGATGACCTGGCGTCTCTCAGTGAGCTCACAGACAGCAGCCTGCTCTACGAGATGCAGAAACGCTTTGGCAACGACCAGATATATGTAGGTAGAACACACACACACAAACACACACACACACACACACGGACACACACATGGATACACTTACATACAATTGGAGTGATCTATTGATCGTGAGATGCCAGCTTGCACACTGGGCAGTCTTTCCCCTGACTGTCCCCAGATCCAGAGTTGAGGAGGGAAACCAGCACCCTCCACCCCTCCACCTCTCCACTCCTCCACCCCTCTACCCGTCCACCTCTCCACCCCTCCACCCCTCCACTCCTCCACCCCTCTACCCCTCCACCTCTCCACCCCTCCACCTCTCCTCTCCTCCACCTCTCCACTCCTCCACCCCTCTACCCCACTACCCCTCCACCTCTCCACCCTTCCACCTCTCCACCCCTCCACCCCTCCACTCCTCCACCCCTCCACCCCTCCACCCCTCTACCCCTCCACCTCTCCACCCCTCCACCTTTACACCTCTCCACCTCTCCTCTCCTCCACCTCTCCTCTCCTCCACCTCTCTACCTCTCCACCTCTCCACTCCTCCACCCCTCCTCCTCCGCTCTTCCAATCTTCCACTCCTCCAGCCCTGCAGACCAGTGACTGGACCTGTGTTATTGCACGTGACTGGTATCTGTCTCTGTTGCCCGGCCAGGCACTGGTGGCTGCTAGTGGCGGTTATAGGGTTTGTACCCTCTTTGAGTCAGTCCCCCACCCCTCTCTGTCTTGTATTGTGGGCTAGTGGCTGATGTGTGAGTGGAGTGTGTGAGCTCTGGCCAGGGTCTGGTGTCTGGAAGGTGTCCCAGGAGACTCATTGTCTGCTGGCCAGGGACAAGACCCAGGGATGGGGGATGAATAGATCTACTAAGAGCCAGTCTAAATGTACTACACAGATATACGCACAGACACACACGGACACACAGACACTCACACAAAGGATAAATATCCCATATTGGAGAATCAATGCCGTTTTGGTTCGATGGACAAAATCCATGACTGCAATTATGAGAAAATATGAGAGACATACAGCCGTTTTCCTTTTGGTTTCTGGACATTCTAACCAGTGGTGGAAAAAGTACCCAGTTGTCATACTTAAGTAAAAGTAAAGATGCCTTCATAGAAAATGACTCAATGAAAAGTAAAAGTCACCCAGTAAAATACTACTTGAGTAAAAGTCTAAAGGTATTTGGTTTAATATATATGTAAGTATCAAAAGTAAATGTAATTGCTAAAATATACTTAAGTACCAAAAGTAAAAGTATATATCATTTTAAATTCCTTATATTAAGCAAACCAGATGGCACCATTTTCTTGTTTATCACATTTACAGATAGCCAGGGGCACACTCCAACACTCAGACATAATTTACAAACAAAGCATTTGTGTTTAGTGAATCCTCCAGATCAGAGACATTAGATGACCAGGGATATTCTCTCGACAAGTGCGTGAATTGGACCATTTTCCTGTCCTGCTAAGCATTCAAAATGTAACGAGTACTTTTAGGTGTCAGGGAAAATGTGTGGATTAAAACGTACGTTATTTTCTTTAGGAGTGTATTGAAGTAAAAGTAAAAGTTGTTCTAAATATAAATAGTTAAGTAAAGTACAGATACCCCCAAAAATGGCTTAAGTAGTACTTCAAAGTATTTTTACTTAAGTACTTTACACCACTGATTCTAACCACATTTCACTGTTGCCTTAGCTCCACATGGAGGATGGTGCTGTAGAATGACTGGAGCCAGATCAATGTGGAACACCCTGGCTATTTTCATAACTGTGTGTGAAAAGGCTCCGATAGCTTGGTTTTTACTGAGTCACAGATGGGGGAGAGACTGGCTTGTTGGACATGGAGAGGAGGGGGTAGATTGAAAGAGGACAGAAAAGAGGGGGGAGATTGAGAGAGGACAGAGAAGAGGGGGGAGATTGAGAGAGGACAGAGAAGAGAGGGGAGATTGAGAGAGGACAGAGAAGAGGGGGGAGATTGAGAGAGGACAGAGAAGAGAGGGGAGATTGAGAGAGGACAGAGAAGAGGGGGGAGATTGAGAGAGGACAGAGAAGGGGGGGGATTGAGAGAGGACAGAGAAGAGGGGGGAGATTGAGAGAGGACAGAGAAGGGGGGGGGTGAGAGGACAGAGAAGAGGGGGGAGATTGAGAGAGGACAGAGAAGAGGGGGGAGATTGAGAGAGGACAGAGAAGAGGGGGAGATTGAGAGAGGACAGAGAAGAGAGGGGAGATTGAGAGAGGACAGAGAAGAGAGGGAAGATTGAGAGAGGACAGAGAAGAGGGGGGAGATTGAGAGAGGACAGAGAAGAGGGGGGAGATTGAGAGAGGACAGAGAATAGGGGGGAGATTGAGAGAGGACAGAGAAGGGGGGGGGGATTGAGAGAGGACAGAGAAGAGGGGGGAGATTGAGAGAGGACAGAGAAGGGGGGGAGATTGAGAGAGGACAGAGAAGAGGGGGGAGATTGAGAGAGGACAGAGAAGAGGGGGGAGATTGAGAGAGGACAGAGAAGAGGGGGGAGATTGAGAGAGGACAGAGAAGGGGGGGGGGGATTGAGAGAGGACAGAGAAGAGGGGGGAGATTGAGAGAGAACAGAGAAGAGGGGGGAGATTGAGAGAGGACAGAGAAGAGGAGGAAGATTGAGAGAGGACACAGAAGATGGGGAGATTGAGAGAGGACAGAGAAGAGGGGGAGATTGAGAGAGGACAGAGAAGAGGAGGAAGATTGAGAGAGGACAGAGAAGAGGGGGAGATTGAGAGAGGACAGAGAAGAGGGGGGAGATTGAGAGAGGACAGAGAAGAGGAGGAAGATTGAGAGAGGACAGAGAAGGGGGGGTGAGAGGACAGAGAAGAGGGGGGAGATTGAGAGAGGACAGAGAAGGGGGGAGATTGAGAGAGGACAGAGAAGAGGGGGAGATTGAGAGAGGACAGACAAGAGGGGGGAGATTGAGAGAGAACAGAGAAGAGGGGGGAGATTGAGAGAGGACAGAGAAGAGGAGGAAGATTGAGAGAGGACAGAGAAGAGGGGGAGATTGAGAGAGGACAGAGAAGAGGGGAGAGATTGAGAGAGGACAGAGAAGAGGGGGGAGATTGAGAGAGGACAGAGAAGAGGAGGAAGATTGAGAGAGGACAGAGAAGAGGGGGGAGATTGAGAGAGGACAGAGAAGAGGGGGGAGATTGAGAGAGGACAGAGAAGAGGGGGAAGATTGAGAGAGGACAGAGAAGAGGGGGAAGCAATGAGATGAGGAGAAAGCAAAGGAACCAGAATGGCCAAAAGAAAAATTAGATATGACAGGGAAAAGTAAAGAGAAGGAGGGAGAGAGAAGGAGGGAGAGAAAAGCAGAGATGAAGAGCGTGAGGTGGAAGAGGGAGATAGAGATGGAACCAGGGAAGAGGAGGAGGAGAGGGCTGAAAAAGGCAGTGTAATGGTCCATATGCTCCCCAGCAGGGTGGTCAGAGACTGGGACTTTGATGACTGGGCTCCAGCCTGCTGCTGGGATGGAAGGATGGTACACAGCTGAGCCCAGGCACTGGAGAAGAGGACAAAAGGATGGGGGAGGGATGCATGACAGTTGGGAGAATGAGATGGTCAGTGCGAGGGATGTGGAATTGGGGTTTTGGTCTTGATACTACTATACGAGATTGAGAGAATGTAATTTGGTAACAGAGTTAAATTGTGCCAAGTTGGCATAACCACTGACTGTCCTTAACTTGCTCCGGGTTGAAGTTTCCCTTGGGCACTGATCTAGAATCGTCTATCCTTGTCCATCCTCACCTAAACCATTAGGAGTGAAAATGCCAAACGAACCTTTGATCAGCGTCTGGGGGGACTTTGTAGCTCATTAATCTTCAGGCCAGGCCTGAGGACAGGCAGGGCAGCATTTTAGCATCTTAGTGATACCATATCCTATCCAGCCCCAGCAGGGTCTCCTAGAGAACATAGGGTTAGCAGTTAGCATTCAGCCAGTTTAGGTTTGTTTTGTGGGAAGGAGGGCTAGCACCTAGCAGCTGTACAGGAGTAGCTGTAAGGGTTAGTGTTTACTGTATATCTCTGTCAGAGGAAGGGGGTTTGGCAGTAGTATCTAGATAGCCTAAGGGTCTACAGTAGGAAGAAAGAAGAACCATAGAAATGAAATAAGAATACCTGTCTACCTCCATGCAGTTTTGGCTTTCCATTTATGAAAGGGGCTTTGTGGTAAGTTTAGTATTTGGACCACACATAGGCTACAAACTCTGTCACAATACAGAAATTATACACAATTTAAAACACAAAATTAAATAAACAGCTAATATTATATAAATAATCAAACAAAACAAACACATGTATCAATTTAAAAATCCCGAGCCTTTCTCCTAAACTGACCCAGAGACAACAACACATCCAACTGAAACGTGACTAGGAGATTGTTTCACCTGACAGGGCCCTGGTAGGAAAAGGCAGATTTTCCCAACTCCGTGGATACACGTGGAGTCTCCATCATTAACCAACTCTGTGGATACACGTGGAGTCTCCGTCATTAACCAACTCTGTGGATACACGTGGAGTCTCCAGCATTAACCAACTCTGTGGATACACGTGGAGTCTCCAGCATTAACCAACTCTGTGGATACACGTGGAGTCTCCATCATTAACCAACTCTGTGGATACATGTGGAGTCTCCATCATTAACCAACTCTGTGGATACATGTGGAGTCTCCAGCATTAACCAACTCTGTGGATACACGTGGAGTCTCCAGCATTAACCAACTCTGTGGATACATGTGGAGTCTCCAGCATTAACCAACTCTGTGGATACACGTGGAGTCTCCAGCATTAACCAACTCTGTGGATACACGTGGAGTCTCCAGCATTAACCAACTCTGTGGATACATGTGGAGTCTCCAGCATTAACCAACTCTGTGGATACACGTGGAGTCTCCAGCATTAACCAACTCTGTGGATACATGTGGAGTCTCCAGCATTAACCAACTCTGTGGATACACGTGGAGTCTCCAGCATTAACCAACTCTGTGGATACACGTGGAGTCTCCAGCATTAACCAACTCTGTGGATACACGTGGAGTCTCCAGCATTAACCAACTCTGTGGATACACGTGGAGTCTCCAGCATTAACCAACTCTGTGGATACATGTGGAGTCTCCAGCATTAACCAACTCTGTGGATACATGTGTAGTCTCCAGCATTAACCAACTCTGTGGATACACGTGGAGTCTCCAGCATTAACCAACTCTGTGGATACACGTGGAGTCTCCAGCATTAACCAACCCTGTGATCTAGTGTTGTAATCCGAGTTTCTATATTTCAACAATGATGTTAAGTAAATTGGTAGTTTATTGAGTAAGGCTTTATAAACAAAAACAGAATAATGAAGTGACCAACATGGTTTTAGTGAGGTCCAACCAACTTTATGATAAAGGATGCAGTGGTGAAACTGTCAGATGTTATCAAACAAAGTGCGCTGGGATACGTTGTGTCCAAGGGCTTCAAAACACTGGTAGCTGCATTCATGTATTTAATATCACCATAATCTATAACAGGAATTCATGTAGACTGAATGATCTGTTTTCTACTATTTAATGAAAGGACCTATTCCTATAGAAGAAGCCCAACTTAATTCTTCATTTCTTGACTAACTCGTCAACATGCTTTTTAAAAGATTGCTTTTCGTCAATTCAGATGCCCAGATATTTATAGGCGGGGACACGATCAATGAGGGCACAATCTAACGTACTTATTGTAACGATCTTCGTTGGGAGAAAGAGAGGAGGACCAAAGCGCAGCGTGGTAAGTGTTCATGATGAATATTTAATGGAACAAAACTGAACACTGAAATACAAAACAATAAAGTGAACGAACTAAAACCGAAACAGTTCCGTGTGGAACACACAGACACGGAAGACAACCACCCACAAAACCCAGGTGAAAAAAGGCTACCTAAGTATAATTCTCAATCAGAGACAACTAACGACACCTGCCTCTGATTGAGAATCATACCAGGCCAAACGAAAAAACCAACATAGAAAAATGAACATAGATAACCCACCCAACTCACGCCCTGACCATACTAAAACAAAGAAATAACAAAAGAACTAAGGTCAGAACGTGACACTTATGCACAAATCATCAGTTACATGATTTGTAAAATAGCATGTACTTGGTTTTACCAGCAGGTTTCTTACCTGTATCACACTTTCCTGTTCTTGAGGGGGTCAGCAGAGGTTGCCAAGGCGCCCACGCTCCCAGGAGTGCATATTTGGGAATGAGCTTGTCCATTCAACTGCAATGAGCTTGTCCATTCAACTGATTTCTTATAATAGTGTTATTGAAGTGTTTATAGATGTGTTTATTGAAGTGTTTATAGACGTGTTTATTGTTGTGTTTATTGATGTATTTATTGTCATGTTTATTGATGTATTTATTGTCATGTTTATTGATGTATTTATTGATGTATTTATTGTCATGTTTATTGATGTATTTATTGTCATGTTTATTGATGTATTTATTGATGTATTTATTGTCATGTTTATTGATGTATTTATTGATGTATTTATTGTCATGTTTATTGATGTATTTATTGTCATGTTTATTGATGTATTTATTGTCATGTTTATTGATGTATTTATTGATGTATTTATTGTCATGTTTATTGATGTATTTATTGTCATGTTTATTGATGTATTTATTGATGTATTTATTGTCATGTTTATTGATGTATTTATTGTCATTTTTATTGATGTATTTATTGATGTATTTATTGTCATGTTTATTGATGTATTTATTGTCATGTTTATTGATGTATTTATTGTCATGTTTATTGATGTATTTATTGTCATATTTATTGATGTATTTATTGATGTATTTATTGTCATGTTTTTTGATGTATTTATTATCATGTTTATTGATGTATTTATTGTCATGTTTATTTTTGTGTTTATTTATGTATTTATTGACAAATTCATTGTTGTGATTACCCCTGGTCCTCTCTCTCTGACTGATGAGATATTATCATCAGTTAGCTCAATTGGCTAGCATAGCAGTAGTGCTGAGGGCCTGCAAGCCTCTCCAACTCTCAGTGTGTTTGGGGAAGGGATTTGGTTCTTAGTCCTAACATGACCTTCAGGCTCCATGAGGGATGGGGCTTTGTGCTACAACGTGATTACAGAGATTAGGCCTATTACATGGTCTAGGTGGACTTCTGTGTTAACCCCAGTGGCTGGTAATTTGACCAGACATGCCTCAGTTCAAGAGCACACAGTGATGCCCTAAACCAAACTCTGTGGACTGTATACACCGCCGTTGATGTTACAATATTTAATTGTGTATTTATTCATTCGTCCATGGAATAGAAGCTCTCTCTCACTTTACATTTCTACAGGTGAAGTAACATAAGGCCTGTTTTTTTCAGACCTACATCGGACACATTCTCCTCCTGGTCAATCCTAACAAAGACCTCCCCATCTACTCTACACTGGTGAGTATCTCACTACACACTACAGCAGGGGTGGGGGCCACAAAACATCTGTACTCACCATTTTCTTTGTACAAATATTTTTTAAATGCAACCTTTTTATAACTAAGCAAGTCAGTTAAGAACAAATTCTTATTTACAATGACGGCCTACCCCGGGCCAAACCCGGACGACACTGGGCCAATCGTGCGCCGCCCTATGGGACCCCCAATCACAGCTGGATGTGATACAGCCTGGATTTGAACCAGGGACTGTAGTGAAGCCTCTTGCACTAAGATGCATTGCCCTAGACCGCAGCACCACTGAAATGTCAGAATAATATTACAGAGAACAATTTATTTCAGCTTTTATTTCTTTCATCACATTCCCAGTGGGTCAGAAGTTTACATACACTCAATTAGTATTTGGTAGCATTGCTTTTAAATTGTTTCACTTCGGTCAAACATTTTGGTTAGCCTTCCCCAAGCTTCCCACAATAAGATGGGTGAATTTTGGCCCAATCCACCTGACAGAACTGGTGTAACTGAGTAGGGTTGTAGGCCTCCTTGCTCGCACACGCTTTTTCAGTTCTGCCCACAAATGTTCTATAGGATTGAGGTCAGGGCTTTGTGATGGCCACTCCAGTACCTTGACTTTGTTGTCCTTAAGCCATTTTGCCACAACTTTGGAAGTATGCTTGGGGTCATTGTTCATTTGGAAGACCCATTTGCGACCAAGCTTTAACTTCCTGACTGATGTCTTGAGATGTTGCTTCAATATATCCACATAATTTTCCTACCTCATGATGCCATCTATTTTGTGAAGTGCACCAGTCCCTCCTGCAGCAAAGCACCCCCACAACATGATGCTGCCACACCCATGCTTCACGGTTGGGATGGTGTTCTTCAGGCTTGCAAACCTCCACCTTTTTCCTCCAAACATAACGAAGGTCTTTTTGCACCAAAGTATGTTCATCTCTAGGAGACAGAACACATTTCCTTCCTGAGCGGTATGATGGCTGCGTGGTCCCATGGTGTTTATACTTGCGTACTATTGTTTGTACAGATGAACGTGGTACCTTCAGGCGTTTGGAAATTGCTCCCAAGGATGAACCAGACTTGTGGAGGTCTACAATTTTTTTTCTGAGGTCTTGGCTGATTTATTTAGATTTTCCCATGATGTCAAGCAAAGAGGCACTGAGTTTGAAGGTAGGCCTTGAAATACATCCACAGATACACCTCCAATTGACTCAAATGATGTCAATTAGCCTATCAGAAGCTTCTAAAGCCATGACATAATTTTCTGGAATTTTCCGAGCTGTTTAAAGGCACAGTCAACTTAGTGTATGTAAACTTCTGACCCACTGGAATTGTGATATAGTTAATTATAAGTGAAATAATCTGTCTGTAAGCAATTGTTGGAAAAATGACTTGTGTCATGCACAAAGTAGATGTCCTAACCAACTTGCCAAAACTATAGTTTGTTAACAAGAACTTTTAATGACTCCAACCTAAGTTTATGTAAACTTCTGACTTCAACTGTATCTTGTCAGTCATGGAGAGTGTGTGACTGAATGTATTGTACACTATAAGTGTGTGTGTGTTGAGTTCCCTGTTGGGTGTGTCATTAGTCGAGTATGAATGGGTGAAATTTGGCCTTGATGTGGACCATTAATAATGCACTCTTCCTGTTTGTGATACACAGTGGAGGTCTGACTGCATTATACACCAGCCAGCCCCCCCCCCCCCCCACACACACACACACCCACTCTCTCTCTCACTCCCTCACTCTCACTCTCTGACCCTCTCTCACTCTCTCACTCCCTCACTCACTCACTCACTCTGTATATCTGCTGAGCCGTAGCCTAGACATGGTGTTTATGGTATCTTACTGTATCAGACAGGCATTTACATAACGCTGAGAGAAACCTGTTTCTTTCAGTCTTTACATGAAGTACACATGAAATCTCTCTTAGACAGGCTCTTAGCTATGTCTGACACAGGGTTTCCACATGGTAGTCTATGTCTGACACAGGGTTTCCACGTGGTAGTCTATGTCTGACACAGGGTTTCCACGTGGTAGTCTATGTCTGATAAAGGGTTTCCATGTGGTCGTCTATGTCTGACACAGGGTTTCCACGTGGTAGTCTATGTCTGATAAAGGGTTTCCACGTGGTAGTCTATGTCTGACACAGGGTTTCCACGTGGTAGTCTGTGTCTGACAAAGGGTTTCCACGTGGTAGTCTATGTCTGATAAAGGGTTTCCACGTGGTCGTCTATGTCTGATAAAGGGTTTCCGCGTGGTCGTCTATGTCTGACAGAGGGTTTCCACGTGGTAGTCTATGTCTGACACAGGGTTTCCACATGGTAGTCTATGTCTGACACAGGGTTTCCACGTGGTAGTCTGTGTCTGACAAAGGGTTTCCACATGGTAGTCTATGTCTGACACAGGGTTTCCACGTGGTAATCTATGTCTGACACAGGGTTTCCACCTGGTAGTCTATGTCTGACACAGGGTTTCCACGTGGTAGTCTATGTCTGATAAAGGGTTTCCACGTGGTAGTCTATGTCTGACACAGGGTTTCCACATGGTAGTCTATGTCTGACACAGGGTTTCCACGTGGTAGTCTGTGTCTGACAAAGGGTTTCCACGTGGTAGTCTATGTCTGACACAGGGTTTCCACGTGGTAGTCTATGTCTGACACAGGGTTTCCACGTGGTAGTCTATGTCTGACACAGGGTTTCCACGTGGTAGTTTATGTCTGACACAGGGTTTCCACGTGGTAGTCTATGTCTGACACAGGGTTTCCACGTGGTAGTCTATGTCTGACACAGGGTTTCCACGTGGTAGTCTATGTCTGACACAGGGTTTCCACGTGGTAGTCTATGTCTGACACAGGGTTTCACGTGGTAGTCTATGTCTGACACAGGGTTTCCACGTGGTAGTCTATGTCTGACACAGGGTTTCCACGTGGTCGTCTATGTCTGACACAGGGTTTCCACATGGTAGTCTATGTCTGACACAGGGTTTCCACGTGGTGGTCTATGTCTTATAAAGGGTTTCCACGTGGTCGTCTATGTCTGACACAGGGTTTCCACGTGGTAGTCTATGTCTGACATAGGGTTTCCACATGGTAGTCTATGTCTGACAAAGGGTTTCCACATGGTCGTCTATGTCTAACACAGGGTTTCCACGTGGTGTCTATGTCTGACACAGGGTTTCCACGTGGTAGTCTATGTCTGACACAGGGTTTCCACATGGTAGTCTATGTCTGACACAGGGTTTCCACATGGTGGTCTATGTCTTATAAAGGGTTTCTACGTGGTCGTCTATGTCTGACACAGGGTTTCCACGTGGTAGTCTATGTCTGACACAGGGTTTCCACATGGTAGTCTATGTCTGACAAAGGGTTTCCACATGGTCGTCTATGTCTAACACAGGGTTTCCACGTGGTGTCTATGTCTGACACAGGGTTTCCACGTGGCGGTCTATGTCTAACACAGGGTTTCCACGTGGTAGTCTATGTCTGACACAGGGTTTCCACGTGGTAGTCTATGTCTGACACAGGGTTTCCACATGGTAGTCTATGTCTGACAAAGGGTTTCCACATGGTAGTCTATGTCTAACACAGGGTTTCCACATGGTCGTCTATGTCTAACACAGGGTTTCCACGTGGTGTCTATGTCTGACACAGGGTTTCCACGTGGTGGTCTATGTCTTATAAAGGGTTTCCACGTGGTAGTCTATGTCTGACACAGGGTTTCCACGTGGTAGTCTATGTCTGACAAAGGGTTTCCACATGGTCGTCTATGTCTAACACAGGGTTTCCACGTGGTGTCTATGTCTGACACAGGGTTTCCACGTGGTAGTCTATGTCTGATAAAGGGTTTCCACGTGGTAGTCTATGTCTGATAAATGGTTTCCACATGGTAGTCTATGTCTGACAAAGGGTTTCCACGTGGTAGTCTCTGTCTGACACAGGGTTTCCACCGAGTAGTCTATTTCTGACAAAGGGTTTCCACGTGGTAGTCTGTGTCTGACAAAGGGTTTCCACGTGGTAGTCTATGTCTGACACAGGGTTTCCACGTGGTAGTCTATGTCTGATAAAGGGTTTCCACATGGTAGTCTATGTCTGACACAGGGTTTCCACGTGGTAGTCTATGTCTGACAAAGGGTTTCCACATGGTAGTCTATGTCTGACAAAGGGTTTCCACGTGGTAGTCTATGTCTGACACAGGGTTTCCACCTGTTAGTCTATGTCTGACACAGGGTTTCCACGTGGTAGTCTATGTCTGACACAGAGTTTCCACGTGGTAGTCTATGTCTGACAAAGGGTTTCCACGTTGTAGTCTATGTCTGACACAGGGTTTCCACGTGGTAGTCTATGTCTGACACAGGGTTTCCACGTGGTAGTCTATGTCTGACACAGAGTTTCCACATGGTAGTCTATGTCTGACACAGGGTTTCCACATGGTAGTCTATGTCTGATAAAGGGTTTCCACGTGGTAGTCTATGTCTGACAAAGGGTTTTCACGTGGTAGTCTATGTCTGACACAGGGTTTCCACGTGGTAGTCTATGTCTGATAAATGGTTTCCACATGGTAGTCTATGTCTGATAAAGGGTTTCCACGTGGTCGTCTATGTCTGATAAAGGGTTTCCGCGTGGTAGTTTATGTCTGATAAAGGGTTTCCACGTGGTAGTCTATGTCTGATAAAGGGTTTCCACGTGGTAGTCTATGTCTGATAAAGGGTTTCCACGTGGTAGTCTATGTCTGATAAAGGGTTTCCATGTGGTAGTCTATGTCTGACACAGGGTTTCCACGTGGTAGTCTATGTCTGACAAAGGGTTTCCACGTGGTAGTCTATGTCTGACACAGGGTTTCCACGTGGTAGTCTATGTCTGACACAGGGTTTCCACGTGGTAGTCTATGTCTGACACAGGGTTTTCCACGTGGTAGTCTATGTCTGACACAGGGTTTCCACGTGGTAGTCTATGTCTGACACAGGGTTTCCACGTGGTAGTCTATGTCTGACACAGGGTTTCCACCTGGTAGTCTATGTCTGACAAAGGGTTTCCACGTGGTAGTCTATGTCTGACAAAGGGTTTCCACGTGGTAGTCTGTGTCTGACAAAGGGTTTCCACGTGGTAGTCTATGTCTGATAAATGGTTTCCACATGGTCGTCTATGTCGAATAAATGGTTTCCACGTGGTAGTCTATGTCTGATATATGGTTTCCACATGGTCGTCTATGTCTGATAAATGGTTTCCACGTGGTCGTCTATGTCTGACAAAGGGTTTCCACGTGGTAGTCTATGTCTGACAAAGGGTTTCCACGTGGTAGTCTGTGTCTGACAAAGGGTTTCCACGTGGTAGTCTATGTCTGATAAATGGTTCCCACGTGGTAGTCTATGTCTGATAAATGGTTTCCACATGGTCGTCTATGTCTGATAAATGGTTTCCACGTGGTAGTCTATGTCTGACACAGGGTTTCCACATGGTAGTCTATGTCTGACACAGGGTTTCCACGTGGTAGTCTATGTCTGACACAGGGTTTCCACGTGGTAGTCTATGTCTGACACAGGGTTTTCCACGTGGTAGTCTATGTCTGACACAGGGTTTCGACGTGGTAGTCTATGTCTGACACAGGGTTTCCACATGGTCGTCTATGTCTGATAAATGGTTTCCACATGGTCGTCTATGTCTGATAAATGGTTTCCACGTGGTAGTCTATGTCTGACACAGGGTTTCCACATGGTAGTCTATGTCTGACACAGGGTTTCCACGTGGTAGTCTATGTCTGACACAGGGTTTCGACGTGGTAGTCTATGTCTGACACAGGGTTTCGACGTGGTAGTCTATGTCTGACACAGGGTTTCCACGTGGTAGTCTATGTCTGATAAAGGGTTTCCACGTGGTAGTCTATGTCTGACACAGGGTTTCCACGTGGTAGTCTGTGTCTGACAAAGGGTTTCCACGTGGTAGTCTATGTCTGATAAAGGGTTTCCACGTGGTCGTCTATGTCTGATAAAGGGTTTCCACGTGGTCGTCTATGTCTGATAAAGGGTTTCCGCGTGGTCGTCTATGTCTGACAGAGGGTTTCCACGTGGTAGTCTATGTCTGACACAGGGTTTCCACATGGTAGTCTATGTCTGACACAGGGTTTCCACGTGGTAGTCTGTGTCTGACAAAGGGTTTCCACATGGTAGTCTATGTCTGACACAGGGTTTCCACGTGGTAGTCTATGTCTGACACAGGGTTTCCACCTGGTAGTCTATGTCTGACACAGGGTTTCCACGTGGTAGTCTATGTCTGATAAAGGGTTTCCACGTGGTAGTCTATGTCTGACACAGGGTTTCCACATGGTAGTCTATGTCTGACACAGGGTTTCCACGTGGTAGTCTGTGTCTGACAAAGGGTTTCCACGTGGTAGTCTATGTCTGACACAGGGTTTCCACGTGGTAGTCTATGTCTGACACAGGGTTTCCACGTGGTAGTCTATGTCTGACACAGGGTTTCCACGTGGTAGTTTATGTCTGACACAGGGTTTCCACGTGGTAGTCTATGTCTGACACAGGGTTTCCACGTGGTAGTCTATGTCTGACACAGGGTTTCCACGTGGTAGTCTATGTCTGACACAGGGTTTCCACGTGGTAGTCTATGTCTGACACAGGGTTTCACGTGGTAGTCTATGTCTGACACAGGGTTTCCACGTGGTAGTCTATGTCTGACACAGGGTTTCCACGTGGTCGTCTATGTCTGACACAGGGTTTCCACATGGTAGTCTATGTCTGACACAGGGTTTCCACGTGGTGGTCTATGTCTTATAAAGGGTTTCCACGTGGTCGTCTATGTCTGACACAGGGTTTCCACGTGGTAGTCTATGTCTGACATAGGGTTTCCACATGGTAGTCTATGTCTGACAAAGGGTTTCCACATGGTCGTCTATGTCTAACACAGGGTTTCCACGTGGTGTCTATGTCTGACACAGGGTTTCCACGTGGTAGTCTATGTCTGACACAGGGTTTCCACATGGTAGTCTATGTCTGACACAGGGTTTCCACATGGTGGTCTATGTCTTATAAAGGGTTTCTACGTGGTCGTCTATGTCTGACACAGGGTTTCCACGTGGTAGTCTATGTCTGACACAGGGTTTCCACATGGTAGTCTATGTCTGACAAAGGGTTTCCACATGGTCGTCTATGTCTAACACAGGGTTTCCACGTGGTGTCTATGTCTGACACAGGGTTTCCACGTGGCGGTCTATGTCTAACACAGGGTTTCCACGTGGTAGTCTATGTCTGACACAGGGTTTCCACGTGGTAGTCTATGTCTGACACAGGGTTTCCACATGGTAGTCTATGTCTGACAAAGGGTTTCCACATGGTAGTCTATGTCTAACACAGGGTTTCCACATGGTCGTCTATGTCTAACACAGGGTTTCCACGTGGTGTCTATGTCTGACACAGGGTTTCCACGTGGTGGTCTATGTCTTATAAAGGGTTTCCACGTGGTAGTCTATGTCTGACACAGGGTTTCCACGTGGTAGTCTATGTCTGACAAAGGGTTTCCACATGGTCGTCTATGTCTAACACAGGGTTTCCACGTGGTGTCTATGTCTGACACAGGGTTTCCACGTGGTAGTCTATGTCTGATAAAGGGTTTCCACGTGGTAGTCTATGTCTGATAAATGGTTTCCACATGGTAGTCTATGTCTGACAAAGGGTTTCCACGTGGTAGTCTCTGTCTGACACAGGGTTTCCACCGAGTAGTCTATTTCTGACAAAGGGTTTCCACGTGGTAGTCTGTGTCTGACAAAGGGTTTCCACGTGGTAGTCTATGTCTGACACAGGGTTTCCACGTGGTAGTCTATGTCTGATAAAGGGTTTCCACATGGTAGTCTATGTCTGACACAGGGTTTCCACGTGGTAGTCTATGTCTGACAAAGGGTTTCCACATGGTAGTCTATGTCTGACAAAGGGTTTCCACGTGGTAGTCTATGTCTGACACAGGGTTTCCACCTGTTAGTCTATGTCTGACACAGGGTTTCCACGTGGTAGTCTATGTCTGACACAGAGTTTCCACGTGGTAGTCTATGTCTGACAAAGGGTTTCCACGTTGTAGTCTATGTCTGACACAGGGTTTCCACGTGGTAGTCTATGTCTGACACAGGGTTTCCACGTGGTAGTCTATGTCTGACACAGAGTTTCCACATGGTAGTCTATGTCTGACACAGGGTTTCCACATGGTAGTCTATGTCTGATAAAGGGTTTCCACGTGGTAGTCTATGTCTGACAAAGGGTTTTCACGTGGTAGTCTATGTCTGACACAGGGTTTCCACGTGGTAGTCTATGTCTGATAAATGGTTTCCACATGGTAGTCTATGTCTGATAAAGGGTTTCCACGTGGTCGTCTATGTCTGATAAAGGGTTTCCGCGTGGTAGTTTATGTCTGATAAAGGGTTTCCACGTGGTAGTCTATGTCTGATAAAGGGTTTCCACGTGGTAGTCTATGTCTGATAAAGGGTTTCCACGTGGTAGTCTATGTCTGATAAAGGGTTTCCATGTGGTAGTCTATGTCTGACACAGGGTTTCCACGTGGTAGTCTATGTCTGACAAAGGGTTTCCACGTGGTAGTCTATGTCTGACACAGGGTTTCCACGTGGTAGTCTATGTCTGACACAGGGTTTCCACGTGGTAGTCTATGTCTGACACAGGGTTTTCCACGTGGTAGTCTATGTCTGACACAGGGTTTCCACGTGGTAGTCTATGTCTGACACAGGGTTTCCACGTGGTAGTCTATGTCTGACACAGGGTTTCCACCTGGTAGTCTATGTCTGACAAAGGGTTTCCACGTGGTAGTCTATGTCTGACAAAGGGTTTCCACGTGGTAGTCTGTGTCTGACAAAGGGTTTCCACGTGGTAGTCTATGTCTGATAAATGGTTTCCACATGGTCGTCTATGTCGAATAAATGGTTTCCACGTGGTAGTCTATGTCTGATATATGGTTTCCACATGGTCGTCTATGTCTGATAAATGGTTTCCACGTGGTCGTCTATGTCTGACAAAGGGTTTCCACGTGGTAGTCTATGTCTGACAAAGGGTTTCCACGTGGTAGTCTGTGTCTGACAAAGGGTTTCCACGTGGTAGTCTATGTCTGATAAATGGTTCCCACGTGGTAGTCTATGTCTGATAAATGGTTTCCACATGGTCGTCTATGTCTGATAAATGGTTTCCACGTGGTAGTCTATGTCTGACACAGGGTTTCCACATGGTAGTCTATGTCTGACACAGGGTTTCCACGTGGTAGTCTATGTCTGACACAGGGTTTCCACGTGGTAGTCTATGTCTGACACAGGGTTTTCCACGTGGTAGTCTATGTCTGACACAGGGTTTCGACGTGGTAGTCTATGTCTGACACAGGGTTTCCACATGGTCGTCTATGTCTGATAAATGGTTTCCACATGGTCGTCTATGTCTGATAAATGGTTTCCACGTGGTAGTCTATGTCTGACACAGGGTTTCCACATGGTAGTCTATGTCTGACACAGGGTTTCCACGTGGTAGTCTATGTCTGACACAGGGTTTCGACGTGGTAGTCTATGTCTGACACAGGGTTTCGACGTGGTAGTCTATGTCTGACACAGGGTTTCCACGTGGTAGTCTATGTCTGATAAATGGTTTCCACGTGGTAGTCTATGTCTGACACAGGGTTTCCACGTGGTAGTCTATGTCTGATAAATGGTTTCCACATGGTCGTCTATGTCTGATAAATGGTTTCCACGTGGTAGTCTATGTCTGACACAGGGTTTCCACATGGTAGTCTATGTCTGACACAGGGTTTCCACGTGGTAGTCTATGTCTGACACAGGGTTTCGACGTGGTAGTCTATGTCTGACACAGGGTTTCCACGTGGTAGTCTATGTCTGATTAATGGTTTCCACATGGTCGTCTATGTCTGAGAAATGGTTTCCACGTGGTAGTCTATGTCTGACACAGGGTTTCCACATGGTCGTCTATGTCTGACACAGGGTTTCCACGTGGTAGTCTATGTCTGACACAGGGTTTCCACGTGGTAGTCTATGTCTGACACAGGGTTTCCACGTGGTATTCTGTGTCTGACAAAGGGTTTCCACGTGGTAGTCTATGTCTGACACAGGGTTTCCACGTGGTAGTCTATGTCTGATAAAGGGTTTCCACGTGGTCGTCTATGTCTGATAAAGGGTTTCCACGTGGTCGTCTATGTCTGACACAGGGTTTCCACGTGGTAGTCTATGTCTGACACAGGGTTTCCACGTGGTAGTCTATGTCTGACACAGGGTTTCCACGTGGTAGTCTATGTCTGACAAATGGTTTCCACGTGGTAGTCTATGTCTGATAAATGGTTTCCACATGGTCGTCTATGTCTGATAAATGGTTTCCACGTGGTAGTCTATGTCTGACACAGGGTTTCCACGTGGTAGTCTATGTCTGACACAGGGTTTCGACGTGGTAGTCTGTGTCTGACACAGGGTTTCCACCTGGTAGTCTATGTCTGATAAATGGTTTCCACATGGTCGTCTATGTCTGATAAATGGTTTCCACGTGGTAGTCTATGTCTGATAAATGGTTTCCACGTGGTAGTCTATGTCTGACACAGGGTTTCCACGTGGTAGTCTATGTCTGACACAGGGTTTCCACGTGGTAGTCTGTGTCTGATAAATGGTTTCCACGTGGTAGTCTATGTCTGATATATGGTTTCTTATGGTCGTCTATGTCTGATAAATGGTTTCCACGTGGTAGTCTATGTCTGATAAATGGTTTCCACGTGGTAGTCTGTGTCTGATAAATGGTTTCCACGTGGTAGTCTATGTCTGATAAATGGTTTCCACGTGGTAGTCTATGTCTGACACAGGGTTTCCACATGGTAGTCTATGTCTGACACAGGGTTTCCGTGTGGTAGTCTGTGTCTGACAAAGGTTTTCCACGTGGTAGTCTATGTCTGATAAAGGGTTTCCACGTGGTCGTCTATGTCTGACACAGGGTTTCCACATGGTAGTCTATGTCTGACACAGGGTTTCCACGTGGTATTCTGTGTCTGACAAAGGGTTTCCACGTGGTAGTCTATGTCTGACACAGGGTTTCCACGTGGTAGTCTATGTCTGATAAAGGGTTTCCACGTGGTAGTCTATGTCTGATAAAGGGTTTCCACGTGGTCGTCTATGTCTGACACAGGGTTTCCACGTGGTAGTCTATGTCTGACACAGGGTTTCCACGTGGTAGTCTATGTCTGACACAGGGTTTCCACGTGGTAGTCTGTGTCTGACAAAGGTTTCCACGTGGTAGTCTATGTCTGACACAGGGTTTCCACGTGGTAGTCTATGTCTGACACAGGGTTTTCCACGTGGTCGTCTATGTCTGACAGAGGGTTTCCACGTGGTCGTCTATGTCTGACACAGGGTTTCCACATGGTAGTCTATGTCTGACACAGGGTTTCCACGTGGTAGTCTATGTCTGACACAGGGTTTCGACGTGGTAGTCTATGTCTGACACAGGGTTTCCACGTGGTAGTCTATGTCTGATAAATGGTTTCCACGTGGTAGTCTATGTCTGACACAGGGTTTCCACGTGGTAGTCTATGTCTATAAATGGTTTCCACATGGTCGTCTATGTCTGATAAATGGTTTCCACGTGGTAGTCTATGTCTGACACAGGGTTTCCACATGGTAGTCTATGTCTGACACAGGGTTTCCACGTGGTAGTCTATGTCTGACACAGGGTTTCCACGTGGTAGTCTATGTCTGACACAGGGTTTCCACGTGGTAGTCTATGTCTGATAAATGGTTTCCACATGGTCGTCTATGTCTGAAAAGGTTTCCACGTGGTAGTCTATGTCTGACACAGGGTTTCCCATGGTAGTCTATGTCTGACACAAGGGTTTCCACGTGGTAGTCTATGTCTGACACAGGGTTTTCCCGTGGTAGTCTATGTCTGACACAGTTTTTTCCACGTGGTGTCTATGTCGACAGGGTTTCCACGTGGTCGTCTATGTCTGACACAGGGTTTCCACATGGTAGTCTATGTCTGACACAGGGTTTCCACGTGGTATTCTGTGTCTGACAAGGGTTTCCACGTGGTAGTCTATGTCTACAAGGTTTCCACGTGGTAGTCTATGTCTGTAAAGGGTTTCCACGTAGTCGTCTATGTCTGATAAAGGGTTTCCACGTGGTCGTCTATGTCTGACACAGGGTTCACGTGGTAGTCTATGTCTGACACAGGGTTTCCACGTGGTAGTCTATGTCTGACACAGGGTTTCCACGTGGTAGTCTATGTCTGATAAATGGTTTCCACGTGGTTCTATGTCTGATAAATGGTTTTTCACATGGTTCTATGTCTGATAAATGGTTTCCACGTGGTAGTCTATGTCTGACACAGGGTTTCCCACGTGGTAGTCTATGTCTGACACAGGTTTTCCACTTGTAGTCTATGTCTGACACAGGGTTTCCACGTGGTAGTCTTGTCTGACAAGGTTTCCCCGTGGTAGTCTATGTCTGATAAATGGTTTCCACATGGTCGTCTATGTCTGTAAATGGTTTCCACGTGTAGTCTATGTCTGTAAAGGTTTCACGTGGTAGTCTATGTCTGACACAGGGTTTCCACGTGGTAGTCATGTCTGACACAGGTTTTCCACGTGGTAGTCTGAGTCTGATAAAGGGTTTCCAAGTGGTAGTCTATGTCTGAAAATGGTTTCCACGTGGTAGTCTATGTCTGATAATGGTTTCTCATGGTCGTCTATGTCTGATAAGGTTTCCACGTGTAGTCTATGTCTGACATATGGTTTTCCACATGGTCGTCTATGTCTGATAATTTTTCCACGTGTTAGTCTATTGTCTGACAAAGGGTTTCCACGTGGTAGTCTATGTCTGAAACGGTTTCCACGTGGTAGTCTATGTCTGACACAGGGTTTCCACGTGGTAGTCTATGTCTGATAAATGGTTTCCACGTGGTAGTCTATGTCTGACACAGTTTTCCACGTTATGTCTATGTCTGATAAAGGTTTCCACGTGTAGTCTATGTCTGACACAGGGTTTCCACGTGGTAGTCTATGTCTGACACAGGGTTTCCACGTGGTAGTCTATGTCTGACACAGGGTTTTCCACGTGGTGTCTATGTCTGACAAGGGTTTCCACGTGGTGTCTATGTCTGACACAGTTTTTCCACATGGTAGTCTATGTCTGACACAGGGTTTCCACGTGGTATTCTGTTCTGACAAAGGGTTTCCATCCACGTGGTAGTCTATGTCTGACACAGGGTTTCCACGTGGTAGTCTATGTCTGATAAAGGGTTTCCACGTGGTCGTCTATGTCTGACAAAGGGTTTCCACGTGGTGTCTATGTCTGACACGGTTTCCACTGGTAGTCTATGTCTGACACAGGGTTTCCACGTGTGTAGTCTATGTCTGATAAAGGTTTCCACGTGTATGTCTATGTCTGATAAAGGTTTCCACATGGTCGTCTATGTCTGATAAAGGTTTCCACGTGGTATCTATGGTTTGACACAGGGTTTCCACGTGGTAGTCTATGTCTGACACAGGGTTTTCCCTGTAGTCTATGTCTGACACAGGGTTTCACGTGGTAGTCTTGTCTGACACAGGGTTTCCACTGGTAGTCTATGTCTGATCATGGTTTCCACATGGTCTCTATGTCTGATAAGGTTTCCACGTGGTAGTCTATGTCTGATAAATGGTTTCCACGTGTGTAGTCTATGTCTGACACAGGGTTTCCACGTGGTAGTCTATGTCTGACACAGGGTTTCCACGTGGTAGTCTGTGTCTGAAAAGGGTTTCCACGTGGTAGTTCTATGTCTGATAAATGGTTTCCCACGTGGTAGTCTATGTCTGTAATGGTTTCCACGTGGTAGTCTGTGTCTGATAAAGGTTTCCACGTGTGTTCTATGTCTGAAAAGGTTTCCACGTGGTAGTCTATGTCTGAAATGTTTCACGTGGTAGTCTATGTCTGACACAGGGTTTCCCATGGTAGTCTATGTCTGACACAGGGTTTCCACGTGTGTAGTCTGTGTCTGACAAAGGTTTTCCACGTGGTAGTCTATGTCTAGAGGGTTTCCACGTGGTCGTCTATGTCTGACACAGGGTTTCCACACTGGTATCTATGTCTGACACAGGGTTTCCACGTGGTATTCTGTGTCTGACAAGGGTTTCCACGTGGTATGTCTATGTCTGACACAGGGTTTCCACGTTGTAGTCTATGTCTGATAAAGGGTTTCCACGTGGTAGTCTATGTCGATAAGGTTTCCACGTGGTCGTCAGTGTCTGACACAGGGTTTTCCAGTGGTAGTCTATGTCTGACACAGGGTTTCCACGTGGTAGTCTATGTCTGACAGGGTTTCCACGTGGTAGTCTTGTCTGACAAAGGGTTTCCACGTGGTAGTCTATGTCTGACACAGGGTTTCCACTGGTAGTCTATGTCTGACACAGGGTTTTCCACGTGGTAGTCTATGTCTGACAAAGGGTTTCCACGTGGTAGTCATGTCTACCAGGTTTTCCACGTGGTAGTCTATGTCTGACACAGGGTTTCCACGTGGTAGTCTATGTCTGCACAGGGTTTCCACGTGGTAGTCTATGTCTGACACGGGTTTCCACGTGGTAGTCTATGTCTGACACAGGGTTTCCACGTGGTAGTCTATGTCTGACACAGGGTTTCCACGTGGTAGTCTATGTCTGACAACAGGGTTTTCCACGTGGTATTCTATGTCTGACACAGGGTTTCCACGTGGTAGTCTATGTCTGACACAGGTTTTCCACGTGGTAGTCTATGTCTGACACAGGGTTTCCACTGGTAGTCTTATGTCTGACAAAGGTTTCCACGTGGTAGTCTTTGTCTGAAAAGGGTTTCCACGTGGTAGTCTATGTCTGATAAATGGTTTTTCCACGTGGTAGTCTATGTCTGACAAGGGTTTCCACGTGGTAGTCTATGTCTGACACAGGGTTTCCAGTGGTAGTCTATGTCTGCACAGGTTTCCACTTGGTAGTCTATGTCTGCACAGGGTTTTCCACATGGTAGTCTATGTCTGACACAGGGTTTCCACGTGGTAGTCTATGTCTGATAAAGGGTTTCCACGTGGTCGTCTATGTCTGATAAAGGGTTTCCACGTGGTCGCTATTTCTGACCAGGGTTTCCACGGGTAGTCTATGTCTGACACAGGGTTTCCACATGTGTAGTCATGTCTGACACAGGGTTTCCACGTGGTAGTCTGTGTCCTGACAAAGGGTTTCCACGTGGTAGTCTATGTCTGACACAGGGTTTTCCACGTGGTAGTCTATGTCTGATAAAGGGTTTCCACGTGGTCGTCTATGTCTGATAAAGGGTTTTCCACGTGGTCATCATGTCTGAACACAAGGGTTTCCACGTGGTAGTCTATGTCTGACACAGGGTTTCCACATGGTAGTCTATGTCTGACACAGGGTTTCACGTGGTAGTCTTGTCTGACAAGGGTTCCACGTGGTAGTCTATGTCTGACACAGGTTTTCCACGTGTGAGTCTATGTCTGAAAAGGGTTTCCACGTGGTAGGTCTGTGTCTGACAAAGGGTTTCCACGTGGTAGTCTATGTCTGACACAGGTTTCCACGTGTGAGTCTATGTCTGATAAAGGGTTTCCACGTTGTAGTCTATGTCTGATAAATGGTTTCCACGTGGTAGTCTGTGTCTGATAAAGGGTTTCCACGTGGTCGTCTATGTCTGATAAATGGTTTCCACGTGGTAGTCTGTGTCTCATAAAGGGTTTCCACGTGGTAGTCTATGTCTGACACAGGCTAAGTGGTAGGCTATGTCTGACTCTGGCTACGTGGTAGGCGGGTTTGGAGAGATGCCCAACCGCCCTGTCAGTGCTATTGCACCCCATATCTGGTCAGAATTAGACATTCATCCATGTTTCTCAAACGTCAATTTTTGAAGTTGTTGCAAACGTCAAATTCCAAAGTGTTTAGTGTTAAGTTTAGGCATCAACTTCACATTTTTAAGGTTAGGGTTAAGCTTCGGCAAATCTCAGAAATCTTAAGGTTAGACATTATCTCTGAATGGTTAAGGTAAGGGTTAACGTTTGAGATATCAAAAATATCAAAAACATATTTCTATCATTGGATTTGAACTTTGGAATAAGAGCGAGACACTTACAGCCATCCGCTATCCCTGTCCCCACAATCCAACCGGGTGAGCCACATGTTACCGGAGGGAGTGGGGTCGTGGGGAGTATGTTGGGTGTTTGGGGACTGTGCGTTGGTGACTGTTTTTTTATTACGGTTCGGGTTTTGGGGGGGGGGGTTGTTGACTGGTGAATGTTTTTTATTACGGGTCGGGTTTTGGGGGGGGGGGTTGTTGACTGGTGAATGTTTTTTATTAGGGTTGGTTTTGGGGGGGGGGGGGTTGTTGTACTGTTGAATGTTTTTTATTACGGGTTGGGTTTTTGGGGGGGGGTTGGACTGGTGAATGTTTTTTAATGGTTGGGGTTTTGGGGGGGGGGTTGGACTGGTGAATGTTTTTTATTACGGGTTGGGTTTTGGGGGGGGTTGGACTGGTGAATGTTTTTTATTACGGGTTGGGTTTTGGGGGGGGGTTGGTGGATGGACTGGTGAATGTTTTTTTGGGGT